>NC_053155.1:153433535-153733535 GCF_016835505.1 Polypterus senegalus
AAAAATGATGCTTCAGGCTAGACCATTTTGCCGAAATTTCATTGTAGCAACTCAAGATCGTACTCAGTAGTTTCTGTGGCCAACATATACTTGTATGTATGCCTGACAACTTCGGGGCATGCTCCTAATGAGATGACGGATGGTGTCCTGGGGGATCTCCTACCAGATCTGGACCAGGGCATCACTGAACTCCTGGACAGTCTGAGGTGCAGCCTGGAGGCGTTGGATGAACTGAAATATAATATCCCAGAAGTGTTCTATTAGATTTAGGCCAGGGGAGCCAGTCAATGGTATAAATTCCTTCATCCTCCAGGAACTGCCTACATACTCTCGCCACATGAGGCCGGGCATTGTCATTCACCAGGAGGAACCCAGGACCCACTGCACCAGCATAGGGTCTGACAATGGGTCCAAGAATTTCATTCCGATACCTAATGGCACTCAAGTGCCGTTGTCTAGCCTGTAGAGGTCTGTGCGTCCCTCCATGGATATGCCTCCCCAGACCATCATTGACCCACCTCCAAACCCGTCATGTTGAACAATATTACAGGAAGGATAATGTTCTCTATGGCTTCTCCAGATCCTTTCATGTCTGTCGCATGTGCTCAGGGTGAACCTGCTCTCATCTATGAAAATCATAGGGCGCCAGTGGTGGACCTCCCAATTCTGGTATTCTATGGCAAATGCCAATCGAGCTCCACAGTGCTGGGCAGTGAGCACAGGGCCTATTAGAGGATGTTGGGCCCTCAGCCCTCCCTCATGCAGTCTGTTTCTGATTGTTTGGTTACAGACATTCACACCAGTGGCCTGCTGGAGGTCATTTTGTAGGGCTCTGGCAGTGCTCCTCCTGTTCCTCCTTGCCCAAAGGAGCAGATACTGGTCCTGCTGATAGGTTAAGGACCTTCTACGGCTCTGTCCAGCTCTCCTTGAGTAACTGCCTGTCTCCTGGAATCTCCTCCATTCCCTTGAGACTATGCTGGGAGACATTGCAAACCTTCTGGCATTGGCACGTATTAATGTGCCATCCTGGAGAAGTTGGACTACCTGTGCAACCACTGTTGGGTCCAGGTATCGTCTCATGCTACCAGTTTTGACACTGACCATAGCCAAATGCAAAACTGGTGAAAAAACAGAAAAGATGAGGATGGAAAAATGTCAGTGGCCTCCACCTGTTAAACCATTCCTGTTTTGGGGGTCATCTCATTGTTATCTCATGATAATTTCATTAACACCACAGCAGCTGAAACTGATTAACAACCCCCTCTGCTACTTAACTGACCAGATCAATGTCCCAGAATTTTCATTGACTTGATACTATACTCTGATTAAATTAAAAAGTGTTCCTTTAATTTTTTTGAGTGGTGTGTATATATATATATATATATATATATATATATATATATATATATATATATATATATATATATATATATATATATATATATATATATATCCATCCATCCATCCATTTTCTAACCCGCTGAATCCGAATACAGGGTCACGGGGGTCTGCTGGAGCCAATCCCAGCCAACACAGGGCACAAGGCAGGAACCAATCCTGGGCAGGGTGCCAACCCACCGTAGATATATATATATATATTATAATTTAGTTTATTACATTTCTTAGTTGGTGCAACAGCTTTCTGGGTTGTGTGTCTGTTTAATCTCATATGTTACAAAGAATAAAGTCAGGCCTTTCTTGCTGTTGCTTATTAACACACTTCCCTGTATAAAAACTGAGACAGTTTGCCACTTTTTCTTTCTTAGTTTCTGTGTACAAACCCTTCCTTATGACGTATGACCTAAAACTACAAATATTCTGTTCTGCCAGCTCAGCTTCTTCCCATGGCCTGCTGGTTTTCCAATTCCAAGGCCAATTCGCAGTTTTCTGACAAAGTCAATCTTTGTTTTTCGAACTGTCTAAAATTAACCACTGTAGCTGTCTCCATAGCTAACAGAATGACCTCTCTCAACACTGAGATCAATAAACATTCTATTTCAGAAGACGGGTGGGTGCTTAGGTCTAGTCTGTGAGCATGTATATTAAGGGAAGCTGCCAGGATTTCTTGGGTAAACATCTGTCAATCTTGTGTTATAGCTTGTATTGTATATTGATGTTTAAAAGTTTACTTTTTCTTTGGAACCATGCAGAAAATTCCATCCACGGTCTTTGATAGTCAAAAACCACTGTGGTGGCTGAATTTCTTAATGCTAATTTTATTTGAAAAAAGACACTTCGGTTTCTTATTTTTCTTCAGCCAGAACATTTCTCAAAAGCATCACATTTTTGTAAAAAAAAAAAAGAGAGAGAGAGACCATGCAGAGGAAGAGAGGAAGCAAAGTACTTCATGGCACCTCCAAAGCTTCAGACATATGAGAATTGTTGACATTCAGAGAAATGGAAGTGTACTAAAATATCTGATATGACACAAATTTAAGTTGTACTTACTTGAATCTTCTAAGATTTTTTCAGTAAGAAAGACAGACGTTTTGAGTTAAATTACTTATTTAATGTAAGGAAGACCATCAGTAATTATATTCACTGATTATAGTGCGCCCTGCCTTGTGCCCTATGTTGGCTGGGATTGGCTCCAGCAGACCCCAGTGACCCTGTAGTTAGGATATAGCAGGTTGGATGATGGATGGATGGATGATATAGTGTCAGAGAATGGAAAAGTGTTGCATGTTGATTAGTACATGCAAGTAAACATTTCACTGCAAGTCAGTACATGGGACAATAATATTAGAAATGTATTAAATGTAATGAGGGTTGCAGTATTGATTCCCTTCTCCAAGACATCCACATTAACATGGACATTTAAGATTAAGAGCAGTCAGAACAGACTTTCTCCTATCATCAGTCCATCCATTTTCTGACTCTCTTATCCAGTTTATAGTCACCTCTCCCCCTCAGCACTGGTAGTGAGGCAGTAACCAACCATGGTCTGGGCACTAATCAGTCGCTGTCTTCGAATCTATGAATTATTTATTGAGCTGTTACTGTACATGAGACCATGGATGTTAAGCATGCTTCTATAACTGATGCTGATTTTTGTTATTGTTTAGGATTTAAACATTTTACATTTAATATGAGAATATGGATTGCAATGATCAGTTTACTACTACTTTTTCTTTTTGTTGTTTTTTCTTGGTGCTATCCCTTTGCTTGGAGTTGGCCACCTTGATAAGACTCTATGTTTGGCAGTCATCCACATTTTCCTTCCTCATATCCCTCCACACATTTCATTTCAATGTTTTCAAGTTTCTCTTTTTTCCTTATTGATTGTGTTTTTGCAGTGTACATTAATAATGGCCTTGTTGCAATTAATGTTGTGAATATGCATTGTGGATATCCCTGAGCTTAATTTCTCCATTTTTGGAATTAATAGATTTAGTTTTGAGCGTATATGTTTTATACTGTTATCCTGGTGGTTTTGTTTTTTGCATGGTCGATGACAAGTTCTGTCTGTATTCATCTTTTCCTGGCTGTGTTTGTGATGTTTATTGCTGCTATGCCTATTGGCAATTTACTTGACATTGTAAAAACATGTCACTCCGTTTCATCATGTTCTACCCATATAAAATGGCAATTCCTACCAGCATGCATCCGAACATTGGATTTTCTTCAAAAAATGAGGTGTTTCTTCATAGGGATAATTAAATCTAGGAAGTGATAGGATTTTTTATTTGACTATAGTTCAGGATTTTATTTTTTTATATAACAGTTTTGCCTGTCTCTTCTGATGCTTTTTTCTTGTAATTCCACTTCTTCAACTTAGCCCTTGGGTGATCTTTCTGAGATTTTAACAGATCTTTAATTTTGCTTGCCACCTTTTTATTATAGACCATCCCTAACTCCTTCAGTCATTTCTTCTTTGCTCGCCATTCTGCCACCTTTTTCCACTTCACAGTCTCTGCTTTTCTATATATCCCAAAATCATCCATCCGCTTAATTACTACTCATTCTTTCCATGTAAAAGTTGCAAGAAGTGTGAGAGTGAATATATGAGGGAGCGTTCCTATTAAGAGCCGGTCCAGTTAGGGTTATTTTCTGCTAAATACATAAATGTTAATGTAATTGTTGATTCATAAATGATCCCATATGGATATATGTGATAAGACCCTGCAAAGGAATTGCACACTGTCCCTGTGCATGACGTATATCCGATATCTCAGTTTATGGCAACCCACCATCAAGTTCTGAGAAAAGCTAGTTTGGAAAATGGATTTGATACAGGCAAATTATACATTTCTTTCTTCTATAATGTTTACATTATCAAAAGTCAATCATTTAAGATGTACAAATCTACTTTGTTAATTGTACATTAAAGACATGACACATACTGAAACTTGCTTTAATCATTTAAGTGGTAGGACACCAGAACCTATTCCAGCAGCAATGGCCACAAGTAAGAACCCAATCTGGATGGGGAGTTTTTTCATCAAAGGGCCTACCTCATCCCCAAATACAGTCCATTTAGAATTTCCAGTTAACACACACATCTCGGGAGTGTGGTTGGAAAACCTGGAGGGCCCAAAGAAAAATGCATGCAGAAATTGAGAGAATGAGCAAACTCAAAACTGGCAATGGTGAGGAGGATTCAATCTCAGGATGCTGGCTAACCATTGTGCCCCAATACTTGTGTGTTGAACTACGGCTGAAAAGTACATTATCACTGATTAGCAAGTTTGTGTAAGTATACTCTTAATAACCCTCGTATTTTACATTTCCTTGGCAACATAAGACTTAATCCTTTTCATAAATGGTTCTTTACTGAAAGTACAGTAACTGTGGCTTCAGAAACTGTCTGATTTTGTTTTTTCTTAGCTTCTGTATCACACAATGGTACCCTCCTGAGATCAATAAATTTTCTAGTGCTGACATTAATAGTAAAATTTGTGAGGGAGAATGCATTTAAAATGATGATCTCAGGAAAAAATAGAAATGTAACAGCTCCCTCAATGGTAACACTCTTTGCCTCTGTGATGTATTTCATGCATTTTAGCTGCACTGGTATGCATAAGGATGGCAGAAGAAAGCCACATGGGCTGTATGATGAGAAAATACTGTTCATCTGGAGAATTGCCCGTGAGCATGCTGAGCCAGGATTATTTATACATACAATCCTCAAACTCCTGTTTTACTAGAAGAGGAAAATGCAAAAAGACCAATAAAGGTGGAATAGGAACTTCTCAAAAAAGGTACAAGCTCATCAGATATTTTAGACAGAGTTGAAAAGTGAAACAATGTTATAGCATGTGTTCTTCATATCTGCGTGGGTTTTTTCTCCAGGTAATCTACAAAACAAATTGTCTGAATAGTCACAATGTTGATGTCTACATTATTAATGATTCCTGAGGTAGTTGGAAATGAGTCATAGTAGAACAAATCCATTGTGTTTTTGAAATTCTACAATCCAAGTGTAAATTAAAAACTTCATTTGAGGTACTTGAATTGTTCATATTAGTCCTAACTTAAGACTCATACCATAGAGTATGTTTATTTAGGTATGTGTTTGTGTATGTAGTCTTGTAGGTCTTGCAGTACATTTTCTTTTGCACTGTATTCTCTAACAAACTTTTTTTTTAATTTTTGAATAGGTATTTGTGTGCACTTGTCATCTCTTTTGGATTAGCTTGCTTCAAGGTTGTGTGGCAACTTCAAAGTTTGTATTGCAAGGGAGACTGGGTCACCCTTAATGCCCTCATGGGATCATTCTACTTATGGATCAAACCTGAACTTTCTCAAAATGTTGTAAGAATTAGATATAGGCTTCTGTGAGTAAAGCAAATATGTGAACCTGTTACCGTACCATGATGACAAATTACTTTGACAATACTCAAGTGGACTTGACAAATTTTTCTTTAAATAAGATGAATACAATGCTTGCAATAGAGATAAAGGGCAAGACTCCGTCCTGTGTTAGACATTCACAGTAAAAAAAAAAAAAAACTGTTATCAGTTGTAATAATGTTACTTTTAAAATGCTTTTTTCAAAGGTGACAAAATTCATGTGTTAGTGTTCAGTGATGTTTATAGTGTACTGACCTGTAAATAGTTATTCTAACCCCCATTGCTGCAAACATTTTTTCTTCAGTTCAACCAGTTAGGTCACTTTTTGTGAAATGAAGAGACAGGATTCAGTCACAGGTGGAGGGCAAACATAAAACTGATCTTCATTCTGCTTACAGTGAGTGGCATAGTTGTTCTTTCCATTTGAAGACATTTATTTCAATTTAATAGTCAAAAGGAGACACTCAATATATAGCAATGGTCTCTTGCATGACAGACTTATGTGCACCTTTAAACTGGTTCTTACACAGCAAAAGTTTAATGATTAGTTATCTAATGAGCATATCTTTGGGATATGGGCAAAAAGTATTACTATTATTAGGCCAATGCCTTTATTCAACTTGACCTACAACATATGAGATATAATTGGTCACATTTCTTATTGTTTTTCTAATGGGAGCACAGGAAGGTGATGATCACAAAGTGTCAGTAGCAGAATTTGAAACTCAGGGTTTGAAATCCAGCTATACTAAACAATTATGAAGAAAACATACAAAGGTCACATAGACAATGACCAGGACAAGGGTACAACTCAAATATTTGGGACTTGTAATGCAGCATTGCTACCCACTGCTTAACTATTTCAGCCTGTGTAAATTTAATTTTATTTAATAATTAATTGAATGTCTCTAAAGAAAATAGTTTTCTCAAAATTGGTATATATGGGAAAAAATATTTAATGCAAATTAAACATCTAGAGCAACTCACACAGAAATTTTTAAAACCTGTATCATTTAGAAAACACTGCCTCGCAGCACTAGTGCCGTGATTCTACTCTGAGCACGGACACTGTCATCATGGAGTTGCCAGTCCCTTCTCATCTGCTTGGGCGTTTCTATTGGTTCTTTGGTTTTCCTCTCACGGAGCAGGTCCAGCTAGTTGGTGATTCCTCTGTGTGTGTGTGTGTGTGTGTGTGTCTGCATGCACTGTGACTGAAGCTGCACGGAAGGCTGCCGGTCCACAGTGTCCCGGAAACGGATCAGGCAGGTTTAAAAATGAACAAATTGGGGACCCTTAATTATTGCCTTTTTTGCTTTTAAAATGCATAGTTGTATATATGAGAACTCCATCTAAAGGCAGTACACAATATGAGTTAAAACAGCTGTGTTAGTTTTACTCAGCTGAGTACAAGTCAAGTCAGGTCAAAATTCTCAATAGAAACCAGGTGAGAAGTAAAACAGGAAAGCAGACATCTATAAATACATGTTTTCCAGCAGGTTTTTTTGTATATGGAGAGCTTGAGAAACACTAATTCTACTGTATTAACAATACCAACCTTCATTATTTCTGCTTCCTAACTGAGCGACCAGTTTCCTACTACGATCAAAAGACATGGTGCCAGGTGGATTGGCTTCTCTAAATTACTCTGTTCTGAATATCGGTATGTGCCCTTTAATGGCCTGGCATTCCATTCAGAGCGGGCTTCTTTCCAGCATGTTGTTGGGATTTTTTCTACAGCTCTGCAGTATATTAGGATCTTACATTGATAGAGGCATGTTTAAAGGTTTCAACTAAATGAATTACTTTTTTGTCAACAGGGTATTATCAGCTATGATTTTATGGCAATGTATCAAAGAATTAATTTTTAATAGTATTTCATGGAGTGAACCCTTTTGTGTCTGCACGATGAGCTTCTTTTAATTCTTTATCTGGCTGCAGTTTGTTGGCTTCCTGCCATACAGTAGTCATCAATTTGATTTATTACAAAGTTATTCAAACATGTGTTATTAATCACGTAAATGCAATTGTCTTGGTATGGCTCATAAGAGAAACAGCTAACTTGTTTTTTGTAGCGCCTGCTGCGCCACCGCTTGTTCCAACATATTTGAACATTCTTATATGCCTTCTGTCCTGGTGCCAACATCAAAGGACCTTTTGCATACTTTCTGTTACCTCTAAAAAGAAAACCAACATTATTAAATTATATTTCTTTCATTGTTGGTTTTGCAAATTTACTAGATTTCTATCTTTTAAAATGCCTAGCATTTCATCTGCTAGTCTATCCTTCAAGATATTATAGCCAATAATTCTTCACAATATTATATGCAGTAGTTTAATATAAACTAGTTAAATGTAATGTTCATGAGCCTGCAAAAAAAAAAAAACCTGATTTGCACTTGTAGGGCACAGAGAAGCATCATCTGCTGAATGTTGACTGTACTGTAATAAATTTTTGAAATATGTCCTTTAGAGATTGTTTTTTGCTGCCATTACTATGAATCAGAAAGGCTTGTTTTTTCCTTGGAGCAGTATTAGTGATTCGGAAAAATATTTTTATGCATTTTGATTTCATGTGGGCAAAATTGCTTTATCCTTTGCATTGTAATGTTTACAAGCATTACTATATATGCTGGAAGTCTTATAATAGAACAACTACAAATAAGTAGGAGAGTAAATTACAATTAGAACTGAATCACATTTAGACATGCAAATATATTTGTTCCATTGTTTCCATTCAATGCAAGTAGTAAAACATATTGATAAATTGGTAGTGTCACGCATGCATTTCTGGGGATCACCTTCCAAGCTCATCTGAGGTAAGTGATATTATTCCGGGACAAGAAAGTGTGCTGACTCTTAAACCTGTTTTCTTTCATGTTCAGTTCTGAGAAACTGCACAGTGACGACCCCTAGTCCCGCCTACTCCTTCTGGACCAAAAATTCATTATTCGAGTACAGGATTCGTTCAAGGACATCAAGACCACAAACTGCCATTTCAGGTTGAGATGATTTTTTTTTTTATCTTGTAAAACAAAATGTGGACAGTGCTTAAGGTCATCAGTTGTATCATCAAATTCTCCCAAATGCTGCCTCTGCTACTACCTGGGTGGGCGTTCACATGAAAATTCCTGTTGAAAAGCTCAGCCGTTTCCTTTCTCTCACACTACATGATGTCACATAAACAAAGCATTTAAATCATAATTTTACAATTGCTTGAACGATATTTATTTACATGTATCTTACTGTGTATAGAATATCAAATATATTGTTTAAGATCACTGATTACAATAATCCCTGATTGTATATAATTTAAATATCTATATAGAGATCTGCAGTAAATTGTAATTTTTCTCATGATGACATCCAGTAACATGATCCTATACTGACCGAGAAAAATGAGATTGTTGGGTTTTTTTTAAAAAAAAAAACAGACAGAAAGATAGAGAATCATCAAAATAAAAAAAAAATCAGACTGATTGCGCAAATTAAAATCAATGTCAAAACACACATAAATAAAGGTTTGTTCTTCCAGCAAATCTACACTAAACCACAATTGGAAAGAATTCACGTCAATTCAAAATCTCAGATGACCAACTCCATAGCAACATGGCTGAGAACTGAATTCTATACAATATAAAACCCCCATTGGTAAAAAGAATGTACCGAAACATGTTGAAAAAGGCAATAAAAGTTTATAGGAGAACAAGATCATAACCGATCCATCTCATGAATTTGGCCATATTGTAGATAAAGGATTTCTAGAGTGAAGACAGCTCCACAAAACTGGGAGACATCTTTCCTAGATTTGCAAGGTTTCTGTATCCTATGTAGCAGGAGGAAACCTCAGAACCAAGCTGCTTTGGTTCTAGTATGCATTGCCAGCTTTAGGCAATCCAAAAAAAGTCTATGGATTCTGGCCACTACAATTTTAAAGCTGAGAATCAGGGGGTGTGGATTGTGGATTGATTAACCACAAGCATAATGCTTTGAAATTTGAAAGAGATGGACAGCTTCTCACTGGCATGGAGAAAGGGCAGCTACACATTTGAGAGGACAGTGTGTGAAGTGGAGAAAGGTATGCAATATAACAGTAATGGGGTACAAAATGTGAACGTAAGACAGTAGCCTAGATCTACTGAAATAAGTAATGTACTAAGAAGATTGGTCTGGTTGCTTTGAGTATGATCTTGTTTTATTTCTTTATAACCTTTCCTTGTTTCTAAAGTAAATTTAATTTTTTACATTGTAAAGAGACGGACAAAAAACAGGAACAATTGTTCCTGATATCTTACCTGCAGATATTTTCTGCTGCATACGTGTTCCCTTGGGTTTTCATCAATGCATGACAAACTGCTCACGTAGGCTTGGTTAATATTTTTCTGCAATTATAAAAAAATATATATAATTTTCTATCAATCAATCCTTTTTTTGGCCATATATTTTTCATTCTGTAAATTCTGTTAACTACACCCAAATAATATTATCCAGTTTAACAAATCTGGCCAAATTGAGATATTGTTGTCATAGTAGGCACATCTTGAGGATGATGGCATATTCAAAAAGAGTTCACAGGGATACAGAGAAGAATGCTCATGCTCCACTAATCAGGCCTAGAATTAAACCCTGACCTCCCAAACTGCAATGAGATGAAATTAGAAGTAGTTAAGTCATGAGTGATTAATACTGTCCAATTCAATGGCAAATTCTAGAATAGTTCACAGGCCAAAGTAAAAGCAATGTCTTGTTATCTGAAACAGCTTGAAAATAGAACAAAGGCAGTTTTACAAGTATTCTGAAATAAAAATCTCTCTATTATAAAAGAAAACATCACACAAGACAAGGAAGTGAGACATTTAAAACAAGTTCATGGACATCTAACCAAGCAGTTGTTGGAATGCTTTTGGCAGACATACATCATGTGCTCCCAGCTCTTAAAACAACGGCAAGCGACAAGGAGAACATGCAGCTAGCCAGCAGATGAACCAACCGCTTCTTCCTAGCATGTGTTCAGTCCCACAATCCCCCCCGATTCACAACATGAGCGGCAGAGACACAAAGTGGCAAAAGGACAGCTGTTGTACAGGCTTTGAAATGATCGACACAAAGCACAACAAGCAGAAAACGCAACTCGCCAGCAGCAACAAGCCAGCAGATGATCTGACTGCAACTCCTTAGCGTATGTTCAGCCCTAGCTTCACAATGGGAGCAGCATTATACGTCCTGCAAGAAAGAGATTTAACCACACCCAGGGCTGGAAATAAAGGATAAGTATTTTTTTTTAAGTAAGTAAGTTTTAAAGTAAAAGTAAAAATAATGCATATGCAACAATTCCCATGAAAATAACAATCTCTTTAAATTGTATATCTGGTTAACCAAACCTGGGGGTGGGTGAGCAAAGCAAGCAGGGGCAGAGCCCCCTAGTTCTTTATATGAAATAGTTAATAAAATTTTAGTCCTAATTTTTATTCCATGTTAAACTGCACGATTGATCATACTTGGAAGAAATCACTATAAAACATTCGATGTACATAAAAAAAATTAAAAGGCAAACACGTGCAAAACTGTAAAATCCTTTTAACTCCTCCCCACGCTCCAAAATATAATGGGGTGTAAAAAAAGAAATTTAGTTTTACCTAATAAGAGTTCAGTACTTAGCAATTTAATATTGGTTAAAAATAGTGGTACTTTCAAAACATTTCATTTTCTAGGGGTCTTACATTAAGAAAAATGCTTGAAAGTTCCTGACCTTGCATTGTTTGTACATTAATATATATATATATATATATATATATATATATATATATATATATATATATATATAATCTCCAATTACTAACATATTACAAAACAGACACACTTTATAAATTTAAGTGTAAATGTTTTAGCCACTGTGGTGGGCTGGCACTCTGCCCGGGGTTTGTGTCCTGCCTTGTACCCTGTGTTGGCTGGGATTGGCTCCAGCAGACCCCTGTGACCCTGTAGTTAGGATATAGTGGGTTGTATAATGGATGGATGTTTTAGCCAGAAGTCTGTAGTTTAGAGATACCAGGACCTTCTGAGTCATAAAGTAGAGTTTTTCTGGAAAATAAGACGTGTTCCCTGTTTAGTTTTATGTACTGTACTTGAATGGTGTTCAAATGCATCTGATCTGTTTATTCCATTAGTGAGTTTTAACAAGCAAGAGTCTATCCAGGTAGTGTTAGGCACAAGCCAAGTACTTAAAGGTGCTATAAAAAAAATAAATAAGTAAGTTAAAACAATTGATTCATTGAAGTCCTGGAGATTCTAATGACAATACATAATGTATCCAATGATGATAAAATCTAGAGGTCAAGTGACCCAAAGTTTTGGCTTATCAAACTCCAGTAAGTAAGACCTTTGTTTAAAATTAAATTTATTTTCATATATTTTACAGTATTGCATAAAAGCAAGAATGTCCTCATGAGAAGCTTCTGTTGCTGCCAGCAACTTTACAAGACGCATCACTGCAAAGAGCTCCAGAATAAGAGGAGACAAAGTGAAAATGCTAGAGTTTGTGAAAATAAAAGATATTTGGAGTCCTGCACATATGCACTTAAATATCGTGAGTAGGGAAGCTATAATATTTTCCCAAGAAACCAAGGCATATCGCCTGTCAATGCAACAGCTATTCCAAATTCCTTCAGTTTGTCAAAAATAACATTGCGTGTATGTGAGAGAAGAAGAGAGGAAATGAGAATTCTTCATCAGCCACCAATTCAATACAAAGGAAAACATTGTCACTATTAATATATCTGCCAATGTACAGCAGTTACAGTAAATGAACACTGAGCTCTATCATTCTGACACAGTAGTCTATGTATTGAATTGTTTTGACAGTTATAGTGTCCTCTGCCATTTCCTGTAGCAATAAATGTTTCAAAAGATTGGCAAAACACATGTACTCTGCTGTGGTTTAAAATAAAAATGTGACTAGGAGGCATCAGAGCTGTGTAAACTAGTCATTAATGTTTACAAGAACGACCTTGAAAAATTCAGTGATATAAATACAATTGAATAGAAGACATCTCAGCATCTGGAGGATATTTTTTCTTTTCACGGTCAATGCTTATTTTCACTGTAGATGAAGGCAGATGATTGAACTGATTAGTACAAGGCAGCAATGAATGTGACATTCTGGAGTGCAGAATAAGGGACCAAACTGTTTTGTTTGAAAATTGTAATCTTTTTGTAATGTACTGAAATTCTTATTTTCTATCTCATGCCTGGAGCTTTGTAGTTCATTTGGGGATGTGTGAATGTTTTGGCTGTAGTTCTCCTTATAATATATATTTGATCCTATACAATTCTTGAAATGTAAAATAATCTCAAGATTGTTGCGTGAAGGAACATAAGTTACTTTAAATTATTTTTTATTACTTTAATGCAATTGCAGTCTCAGGGATCTAGTCCCTGGCTCTTGTCTGCAGGTTTCAGAGTGGTATCTTAGGAGTCTGTGAAGCAGCCTGGGGGGCTGGCACTTAAAGGGTATGGAAATGTAAGTATACTTTAATGTGAGTAAGGTATCAGATAACAAAAGATAACTTTTCATTGTTTTGATAAGCTAACCTAGCATATTTGTATTAATTAGTGATAATATGACATATTTGTGATGATTTTAAAATACACTGAATGGGGGAAAATTACATGCTTTTTTTACCAGAAATAGTGAATTAAAAGTTTGTAAGTGAATTATCAAGACTATGAAGAATGCATTTGTATTGTTCCAGGATGTGGCACTAGGCAGAGTTATCAGAATATATGCACTTAATACCACACACCCCACATCTATTCACTTCAGTTGACACCTGTAAGAGAGCAAGGAGGTGGCAAGGAGTGTGAAGGAGACACTTAGATGGGCCTGTTGGTAAGTAGCCTCAACAATTTTCTCATTGATATGGAGGCAACAACATTTATTTATATGGCACAATTTCAGAAACAATGTAGCTCAAAGTGCTTTACAAGATGTCAAAAAGAAAGTTATAAGAAGAGAAAAACAAATATGATTAGGCAATAAAATTAAAGAATAAGTAATAAAGAAAGGAAAAAAAAAAAACAAATTCATCTAAATGATCTTAAAAACAGATAGAAGAGTAGCATCCTTATATACAGTGTCATGATGTAAGTCTCTAAGGATGAGTCCAATGATAAGGACAGAAGGCCGCTGGGAGGACGTAGAAAACAAACAAAAAAAATCCAGATAGGCTGGAGAAAAAACAAAATCTGTTGGGGTCCAAGGCCAAAAGACCACCCAGTCCCAATTGGGCATTCTACCTAACATAAATGTTCTTCAGTTTTTCATTTCAAAGTCTTGTTACTTTACAGACACCTTTTAAAAAGGCTAACCTGACAAAACTGTCACTGAAAGACTGAGAAAGTTTTATTTAATGTTTAATAAGTCTTTTTTGATGGGTATACTTGCTGAACCTTCAGTCTGTCAAAATAACTTTGCGATACTTCTTGCTTTCTTCACACATACAGCAACCTGGAAAAATCCTAGATAATACACTATATCTTAACCTTGGTACCTGCTGGGATGACTTTTCTGAGGTTTTTGGGCAAACTTTGTTCAAACCTGGAGTCAACCTGGCAAAACGTGTGAAAGGAGTTAGAGCTAAAATGGATTGTAAAAATGCTGCAGTAAAGAGGCAGTTCTGATAAACCAGATATTATCCTTGGTTCACAAAATATACATTTGTCAGCAGAATTGTGACAATAGACACATACTGTACTGTGCAAATATATATTTGGAAACCTGCTGCATCTATGATCACAACGGCAAAGTTTTGCAATTTGTCAGTCAGTTTCTCCAGTCTTCTATGGGTAAACATGGCTGCTCTGCTCTCTGTTTGCACCAAAGAAGAACAGCGGACATTGTTGTGATTTTAATCGATTGAAGGTGAAGCAGGAGAAAAAGTCATTATTGGTTTGTTACAGTCATGGTTTGCACTTGCTTAGTGTTGTCATCAGTAGTGGATTTGGATGGGTGTACCACTCCTCCATCATGCTGGACACCTTTATGACAGTTTTTGAACATCTCAATCCATTCATCAACATTCTCCTGTGGTAAAACACAGTCTCTATATTGTGCAGGATACGCAGGATGCATCCTATGGATTTTGGCCCCTGGTACACTTTCACCGCATAAAAAGCAGTTCACCGCTTGCTGCTTTTCTTTGGTACAAACATTTAGCGAAGCAGCCATATTTATACCTAGAAAACAACAGCAACTGACTGATCAAAGTGGAAACTTTACCACTGTGACTATAGACACACCATGATTCTACATGTGCATGAAGAAAGCTATATAGCCAACCCAAGCGTAATTAATGCAAAAGCATGTGTGTGTACACATATAACATGTCACCATTAACTGCAAATGAAACCACAGTACATAGTGAAATTTGTGCTTACCTGGACTGATTTCCCATTAGCACTGCTTTTATTCCTCTCTACAGATCAGTTATGCTGGTGCCACCTGATTAAAACAATAAAACATAATTATTTGAGGATTACTTAATGTTTACTTGCAGTAGGCTATTTTGTATCACAGTCACTCAATCAACATTAAATTTCCTTACATTACAATTATTACTATTTTTTATGATGATGATGATGATTTACAGTTTCAAATATAACTTTCCTTAAAAAGTACACACAATATAGTCTGACTTTGTACAGTAGGAAGCATACTTTCCAAATAAAGACTTTCTGCATTTTTTAATAAAAGAGACCTAAAAGAAAATAAACTGAGAATCTTATAATAATTTGCTACACATTTATTATACTGTAGACTAAATAGATGAAATTTAATCCCACATTGAAAAATTAACATAGGAACACAACCCTTCAACTGCCAAACAGATTCAAAGGGAGAAACGGTCTGTTTCTTTTTATCTTTAAGCCTAGAATTACCTTTCATGTTCTTATGAAGATGTACTGTAATATGTCCTTGTACTTTTTTTCTCAGCTTCTTAATTTTAAATAGCAGTAAAAAAACAAACTGGATTAATGTTTAATAAAAAACATAACTGAAAAATCCACACAAGCTTGGAAACATATTTGAATATACAGTGTGTGTGTGTGTGTATATATACATACATAAATTTATATACTATATATATATATATATATATATATATATATATATATATATATATATATATATATATATATATATATATATATATATATATATATATATATATATATATACAGTGGTGTGAAAACTATTTGCCCCTTCCTGATTTCTTATTCTTTTGCATGTTTGTCACACAAAATGTTTCTGATCATCAAACACATTTAACCATTAGTCAAATATAACACAAGTAAACACAGCAGTTTTTAAATGATGGTTTTATTATTTAGGGAGAAAAAAATCCAAACCTACATGGCCCTGTGTGAAAAAGTAATTGCCCCTGAACCTAATAACTGGTTGGGCCACCCTTAGCAGCAATAACTGCAATCAAGCGTTTGCGATAACTTGCAATGAGTCTTTTACAGCTCTGGAGGAATTTTGGCCCACTCATCTTTGCAGAATTGTTGTAATTCAGCTTTATTTGAGGGTTTTCTAGCATGAACCGCCTTTTTAAGGTCATGCCATAGCATCTCAATTGGATTCAGGTCAGGACTTTGACTAGGCCACTCCAAAGTCTTCATTTTGTTTTTCTTCAGCCATTCAGAGGTGGATTTGCTGGTGTGTTTTGGGTCATTGTCCTGTTGCAGCACCCAAGATCGCTTCAGCTTGAGTTGACGAAC
Source organism: Polypterus senegalus (assembly GCF_016835505.1). NCBI lineage: Eukaryota > Metazoa > Chordata > Cladistia > Polypteriformes > Polypteridae > Polypterus > Polypterus senegalus. The sequence goes on from NC_053155.1 coordinate 153,450,105, forward strand.
AGATGGCGGACATTCTCCTTCAGGATTTTTGGTAGACAGTAGAATTCATGGTTCCATCTATCACAGCAAGCCTTCCAGGTCCTGAAGCAGCAAAACAACCCCAGACCATCACACTACCACCACCATATTTTACTGTTGGTATGATGTTCTTTTCTGAAATGCTGTGTTCCTTTTACGCCAGATGTAACGGACATTTGCCTTCCAAAAGTTCAACTTTTGTCTCATCAGTCCACAAGGTATTTTCCCAAAAGTCTTGGCAATCATTGAGATGTTTCTTAGCAAAATTGAGACGAGCCTAATGTTTTTTTGCTTAACAGTGGTTTGCGTCTTGGAAATCTGCCATGCAGGCCATTTTGCCCAGTCTCTTTCTTATGGTGGAGTCGTGAACACTGACCTAATTGAGGCAAGTGAGGCCTGCAGTTCTTTAGACGTTGTCCTGGGGTCTTTGTGACCTCTAGGATGAGTCGCTCTGCGCTCTTGGGGTAATTTTGGTCGGCCCACTCCTGGGAAGGTTCACCACTGTTCCATGTTTTTGCCATTTGTGGATAATGGCTCTCACTGTGGTTCGCTGGAGTCCCAAAGCTTTAGAAATGGCTTTATAACCTTTACCAGACTGATAGATCTCAATTACTTCTGTTCTCATTTGTTCCTGAATTTCTTTGGATCTTGGCATGATGTCTAGCTTTTGAGGTGCTTTTGGTCTACTTCTCTGTGTCAGGCAGCTTCTATTTAAGTGATTTCTTGATTGAAACAGGTGTGGCAGTAATCAGGCCTGGGGGTGGCTACGGAAATTGAACTCAGGTGTGATACACCACAGTTAGGTGATTTTTGAACAAGGGGGCAATTACTTTTTCACACAGGGCCATGTAGGTTTGGATTTTTTCTCTCTAAATAATAAAACCATCATTTAAAACTGCATTTTGTGTTTACTTGTGTTATATTTGACTAATGGTTAAATGTGTTTGATGATCAGAAACATTTTGTGTGACAAACATGCAAAAGAATAAGAAATCAGGAAGGGGGTAAATAGTTTTTCACACCACTGTGTATATATATATATATATATATAAAATTGTTTGTGCTATGTTGTTGAAAAAGCAACTAGATCCTCATCTGAAATAAAGTTGTTTCTTGATTTTAATCTAAAATGATATGTACAAAATATAAAAATGAATAATAATGCATAATGTTATTATATAAAGTTATGAATAATATGCATTTTAACTATATCTAATAATGTTAACAGAAGTCACACTGTAGCATGCATATAAAAATAAATTAAAGTTATATATTTTTTGGTTATTTTACAAATTCTTTTTTTCATGGCACACTTGTATAGTGATTATAACTTCTGCTTCACAGCTAAAGAGGTCTGGTTACTAGCTGTGTGTAGCCTGCATATTCTTTTGTGTTTCTGCATTGTTTATGTCTGTATGTTCAGGTTTCCCCAATGATATTCTTATATGGTTTACTGGCATATCCAGCATAATTACAAATATTTGCATAAATGTGTCTTAAAATAGATAGATAGAGAGATAGATAGATAGATAGATACTTTATTAATCCCATAAACAAACAGTAATAGTGGGTAGTCGTTTCCATGAACGCAATATTCTAATTCAAATGGAAATACTAAATTAAAATGTATTGGAATTTACAGCATATAATATAATGCAGTATTATATAATACAATATAACAGTATAATATGTGTTAGCTTTCTGTTAACATTGTTTTCATTTAAGCTTTCTGTTTACTACTTTTTTTTATATTTAATTCACTTAAAAGGAAATTAAGACAATAAATTTCATCAAGTGACACCTATATAATTATACATAGAAATAAACCATAAACATGTAGGATACATATCTATGCACATCACAAAATGAATGAATGTGCTTGGAGTCTGCTGGAGCCAATCCCAGCCAACATAGGGCACAAGGCAGGAAACAAACTCTGGGCAGGGCGCCAGCCCACCGCAGGGCACACACACACACCCACACACCAGGGACAATTTAGGATCACCAATACACCTAACCTGCATGTCTTTGGACTGTGGGAGAAAACCAGAGTACCCGGAGGAAACCCACACAGACACGAGGAGAACATTCAAACTCCACGCAGGGAGGACCCAGAAAGCGAACCCGGGTCTCCTAACTGCAAGGCAGCAGCACTACCCACTGTTTCACCATGCCGCCCTAAATTAAAGTCAATAACACTTAATATTTGGTTGCTTATACTTTGCTAGTAATAAGTGCCATGACTCAGTAACAACAACGAATAGTGTTTTTTTTTCTTTTATTGCTCTTTTCCAGGCTATTACCACAACCATTTTCAATTGTTGTTTGTTTCGAGTTTTTCTTTTTATTCTCCTTACATTTCCTCTTCAGGAGGTGAAAGGCAAGCTCAGTTGGGTTAAGTTCTGCTGAATTGACTTAGCCTGTCTGAAATCTTCCAACTTTTTTCCCATAATGAAGTCCTTTGGCATTGCGTTTGTAATTATTATTCTACTGTATGATGAAGTTCCTCTAGATTAGTTTGGATGCATTTCTCTGTAAATTGACAGACAAAATGTTTCTGTAGATTTCTAAATTCATTCTGCAGCTACCACCATCAGTTACATCATCACTAAATATTAATAACCTGTTTCAAAAGTGTCCATGCAAGCCCAAGCCATGACACTACCTCCTCCATGATGGTCAGATGAGATTATGCATTTTGAAAAATGAGTAGATCTTGTCTTCCTCCATATTTTGGCCTTTCCATCTCTTTGGTAGGTCTTTTATCTTGCTCTCAACAGTGAAGAAAACTTTGTTTCAGATGTTTTGTGGCTGATCTCTGTACTTTTGTGCAAATTTCAATCTGGTTTTCCAATTCTTACTGCTGATGAGTGTTTTACATCTTGTGGTATGGCCTCTCTATTTCTGCTTTTGAAGTCTTCTTTGAATGGTGGATTGTGATACCTTCACCCCTGCCCTGTGGAGGTTGTTAGTGTCACTGACTGCTGTTTTTGGGTTTTTATGCACAGCTCTCATAATGTTTCTTATGTCAGCTGTTGCTGTTTACCTTGGCTGACCTTCAATGTTTATTGATTAGAACACCAGTGGTTTCTTTCTTTTTATTGAACACTCGAAATTGTTATATAGGTTATGTCCAATATTTGTGCAATGCCTCTACATTGTTTTTATCTCTTATCTCAGTTGGCGTTTCTCACATAGACTGTTCCCTGGTTTTTAACTTTTTATAAAACATGCAGTTTTTTCAGGTAAAACCAAAAGCTAAACTCAAGAGTTCGCTTTCAGAGCTATTTATTGTTTAAACAAGCAATCTAACCAGTCACACTTAAATAAAAGGAAACGCCTGTCAGTAACATGATTCTATATTTTTGCTCACCTAAAAAATTGGGAGGTTTGCTACTAAAAGTGTTATCTTGTATATTGTTTAACACATGCAAATGTCAATACCAGAATATAAAGGCTGGAATTCTGAATTCCTATCTCATATTCATATTTTGATCTCAAACCGAAATTTCATCAACAAATGAATTGACCTGGCCATTCCAATAATTTTGGAGGGGACTGTACTATGACTATTCTAACCTTTTGTGACAATGAACCTGTTATGCAGATTCCAGTGTTGACTGTGCCATTTGATTTACGAAAAGGAACATTATGTATAAATAAAACAAAATTTTAATAACACATGGTAAAAACATCAAGAAAGAATGATAATTTCATAAGGCAGGGGGTCTGCAAAATCAAAACTGGAGGACCATAGTGGCTGCAGGTTTTTAATCAAAACCAACTTCTCACATTCTGGTCAAGCAATGCTTTTATTCTTCATTTTAGTTGTCTCGCTTGTTAAAATGTACCACCTTTGATTGCTTGCTTTAGTCGTAAACAGCTTCATTTACAGTCTGTAATTGCTCCTGATCTATACTAATAAAAGGCAAATCCCTCACTGACTGACTGACTGACTGACTGACTGACTGACTCACTCACTCACTCACTCACTCACTCACTCACTCACTCATCACTAATTCTCCAACTTCCCGTGTAGGTAGAAGGCTGAAATTTGGCAGGCTCGTTCCTTACAGCATACTTACAAAAGTTGGGCAGGTTCCATTTCGAAATTCTACACGTAACAGTCAACAACATCCTTTATGTTGAACTTTCTTATTATATATATATATGCCAGCAACACTCATGACAATGACCAAACAATTACATTGACAATCATGTTACGTTATTTTCAAAATGTTTCCTTTTCTTTTTCATTACTTCTTTAACACACTACTTCTCCGCTGCAAAGCGCAGGTATTTTGCTAGTTGGTAATAAAATGCAGATAACAAAGGAAGTAGCAGTTCTCCATCTCACGTATTTTCGTTTGTACCTGTGTACAGTATATGTATTTTGAACTATCTGACTTAATAAAATGTTTGGAAGGAAACTGAAGAGAAAAAAAGTGAAGTTCACAAATCATTCTGTTGATATCCTTGGAAAAGTAAAAAAAAATATGCAGTATAGGAATGACCTGACATGTCAAAATGAAAACACTTAGCAAGCCATAAAATGGCAAGGGTTGGTCCCTAATTAAGCCATCAGGTTTGAACAAATTCCTGTTGCCACTACAACCCTCCAGGATAGGCTTTGCAGACTCCATCAAAAGGTAACTGACCTTCATATAAGGAACTAAACTTGAAAAAAGACAAATAAAGTACAGTATATACCCAAGAAATACATTATAAGACAGCATGTATGATAGAAAAATGAATGAAAAAAGGAACTGCTGCCAATGCATTACAGCTGAAAACTTGTACGAGTGCTGTGAGTTTGTACTCTCTGACAAAAGCTATATAAAAAGTTGAACTGAATTGAAATGCATAGAAAGGAATAAAGAAATACAGATACAAATAATTATGAAACAAATGTGTATCACCAATTTGCCTAGCTACCATTTTCTTAACATGTTGATATAATTCTGAGTTTTGGTTTGGGCAGTCACTAAATTATCAACAATAAGAGCACGGCTGGAGCTAAACCTGAACCAGGATATTAGTCCACTGAAAGGCACACCCAGGCACAGCCCAACTGGACCAGTTTAAAGATCACAATTAACCTTACTGTTATGTCTTTGGGATGTGGGGAGAAAATTAGAGTAATTAGGAGAGAAAAATCCCACACCAGCTTGAGAAGACTGTGAAAACTCAACACATTCACAGACTGGGTCGGGAGTTTCACCCTGGACTGACTCTGATGCAGAGAGGCAGCAGGTTTGAACACAAATCTATTATTCAATCAATTGTGGCGTGATAATAGCTGCTTATTGTAGTTGACATGTATATTTTTCCTTACATGTAGTTAAAAAATAAATAAATAAATCCAAAAGGCACCATATATGGTTACACTTCTTCAGACTGTTCTACCACAAGAATTACGAGTATGATAATGAAGGACAAAAGAAAGCAGTTATTTATGAATGACATCTATTGCAGAACTAACCAACATATATACACTTGTATTAGCGTGTTAAAGGAGTGGACATTGGTGGTTAATACTACTACCTCCAATCTTCAGGGACACAGTCCAGTTTCTGGCCAGCTCACCATTTTTTATTTATTTCTTGTCAGGTTTGTTGAGCTGTTTTAGGTTCTTGTCAAATTGCAATGAAATGCACTTTAATTTAATCATCCCTCCAGCCATTGATTTTTTAAATCTGAAACAAGTAATCCAGCTCATTGTAATAGGAAATTTGAATCTTATTAATTAAGCCTCTGTAAATTGCTCCCACAGGAGTGAGAATGCCCTGTAATGGACTGGCTTTGTCTTTAAATCTGGAATATAGTACATAGGATCCGAAAATTAATAACACAGTCTCCAGAGTATTTATACTGTTTCTTTTCTGTTTAATTTTCTAGTTTAGTATACAGTTAGTTCATACTTAATACATGGGTGATGCATTGAAATTTATAGCAGGACATATTTAATTATGACTATTAATGCACTATAAGACTCTCTTAATCCATCAAACATATTCTCAGTGATCGAAATTGTGGCATCATTTTGATAATTTTTTTTGCTCATAATTAGTAACTGGACATTTTGTTTGTCAGGGCTAGATTGAAAAAAATCATTAATTTCCAAATCCAGTATTATATACCTTTCATTGATTGTTGCCAGAATTGGTTATTAACCCAATACTGACCATGACTTTTACATCAACAGGGGATCTATTCATCTTGGTCATCACTCTGGTTCCTTTCATTTCTTGGGAAAAAGATCTAGCAAAACATCATCTCTACCTATATAATGGCATGGCTAAAATGCATTTGCTCTGAACAAACACATCTTAATGCAACATTTTTCAAAGGTAAGTAGATAAACATTTGGCTATTTAAGCATCCACTATAATAGTTGCATAGACAGCCCGTAGACAGTTAGACTTGCATATCATGTCTTTGTATTTAATGATTTATATAATTATTAATAATGCTTGCAGGGTGGAAATCTAGCTAGTGTCCTGATTGGTTTCTGACATCACATGCATGCATGAAGCAGATTGGCAATGATCTTACAGTACACATGCATAAAAGTTCTGTACATGGCTGCTACAGCTCCTTGATGATATGCTGGCCTTGCAAAGCATCATGAGGCACAGGAAAAAATATTCATCTAAGCTGGCCACACATTAAATTTCCAGGAAAAATATTCTGTGAACAAGTCCACTGGTAAACGTGGCATATTTGCTGTTAATAACACTTTGGCAAATTTTGCTAATCAGCACTACTCTTGCTACTCTCAGAGTGGTGTGCAGAGTGAGTAAGGGACATTTTTGCAATGAACAAAGTTCTTTGTCATCTTTTATTCAGGATATTGTGGATGTGTTAGTGGATTAGTAGGGCTAACTAGAAAGTGCTTCTATGATGTTTGGCAGTTTTAGTTACAGTAAATTAAGAAGGGCAATTGATAATCCCACATCAATGTTGCTCAAATCCTCAAAGTATAAATCATAGATTTCCCGTATTTCAGCAGATGACATTGATAGCTCATGCTCTATACCATCTGCTTCTGGACTTTTGTTAATTAAGTTCTGCTGATTTTAAAGTGACCTTATAAAGGTGATTAAATTACACTGGCAAAAAAGTATATACTGACACCAGCAATTTCTTTGATGGATTGATTTTGATTGAAAACAACATTATGGCTTAAAGTCCTAGGGCCTCATGAATAAATGGTGCGTACGCACAGAAATGTTGCATACAAACGTTTCCACGTTTAAATCACGATGTATAAAACCTAAACTTGGCGTAAAGCCACGCACATTTCCGCGGTACCTCATACCCTGTCGTACGCCAGTTCTCCGCTCAGTTTTGCAGACTGGCGGCACCCAGCGTCAAAGCAATGCTACTGTTCCTGTGTGGTTTATCTTTCTTTTACAGATCAACATTCTTGACGCGGCTTTATAAATACACCGAAATTAACTGCATATTGTTTATTAGTTTAATGCATCTGATTGTAATTAACCTGTAACAATATAATAGTCCACAGAATGGTCAAACTATTCTAAATACCATAGCTGCTTTAGCGTTGTTACTCTCACTGCACCTTCTTCTTCTCCTTTCAGCTGCTCCCGTTAGGGTTTGCCACAGCGGATCATCTTTTTCCATATTACTCTCACTGCACCACTCAGAGCAGCTGATCGGAAAGAGAATTATCGGTATACAGCATCAAGCACACGCTGCCTCAGCCATGCTTCCTATTTGAACTGATTCTCAAATGGCAAACGCTTCAAAACCTTTACTGTACGGACCTCGTAGTTCAGAAACAGTTTCATCCCAAGAGCTCTAAACGCAATCAATCAGTCCATCAAGTGCTCCTTGTAGAACTGTTTGTACTTATAAATACAGTCACCTCACTGTAACCTTGCGATACAGTTATAATATTGTACAACCTGAGCCACTTTATAAAGCGCGTATTTACATATGATGACGATATCATTTTTAAGATGAAATGCAGCAAAATATGTTTATTATATTATACAGATAAAACTTTAACTTTATTTAAATAATTTATATTGTTAATAATTAAAGGACACGGTGTTGCTACGCTAGCAAGGATCTGGCGCTCCGTTCACGGATTGTTCCTGCCTCGCACTGTATGCTTCACTGGGACAGGCGTGAAGGATAGAATAATTAAATATGTACTAGGAAGATATTTCAATGTTCCTTAAAAGTTTTGAAGAATCTGCGTTATAAGCTTACAGATGGCTTAATGTCTGTTATAGAACTGATTTTGTGGCGATTGGGTATTTGGAGAAAGAAAAGAAAGGACAGGAATTTGAGGTTAGTACGTTTGAAAGAGACAGTACTGCTGCAATAAATTATTTTATCGAAGTTCGCGCACAATCACTGCGCCACCGTGTTCCCATGTTTAATAACATGCTTTAACCTATCATCATGAAAAAGATATCACGTATACATCTCAGTATTTTAGTTATTCAGAGAGCTGTAATATCATGAATGTAATGGATTCTGTGTCCTGTCGGAGGTAGAGAAAGCCGGTTTAAGAAGGACATAGTGATTCACACACATAGAGCAATTAGAAGATCAAATACAAAACAAAGCAATTAATGTCCTACTTTACTTATGATGGGATTTGAGAAACTAGTAAATTTAACAATTTTAAGATTAAGTTTATGATGTTCTACTTTAATGACAAAATAAACTACGTGATTAAAGTGGAAATTTCGAGAGTAAATTTGTGGTTTTTCCCCACTGTGTGCCTTTTTTTTCTCTGTACCCTAATAAGCTTTCATATGACAATCAGGCAGTGGGCTACGACTTGCCTTTTCACGGCAACTTTGATAGGCGACTTCATTTTGGGCACTGTGCAACTTTGTGAACTTGAGCTTTTGAGTTTCTCCGACACTCTCACTCAATCAGCTTCGTTTTCTTGTTTATACCACTGTTTAAACCAACAAATAGTACATTTTTCCTTGCCTCCACTTGGTATTTGCTGAAATTGTTCTGTTTTTACTCGCGGTTTTGCCATTATCTTTTCACAGAAGGCTGAGCTTAAGGGCTATTAATATTGATTTGCATATTCAAAGAGGCATAATTCTGGGAGGAGTTGGTGCGGGATAGCAGGCGCGTGCATGCGTGTTACTTTTCACGCTGATCGGGATTTATGTAGCGGAGAATGTGGAAGTTTGCGTATGCACAGATTCCTGCATCTGGGTTTTTCTGAGCGTACGCACATTCCCGCTTTTGTGCTTACGCAATGTTATAGTGTGAGTTCTATGCACGGCGTTATACATGAGGCCCCTGATGTTTTTCATCTTCATAGGTTTTCCTCCCAGCTGAGGTGAATTTTGGGGATGTTAAATAATCTGGTCTCATTAAATGTGTAAAACTGTGTTCTGATAGCTTCACTATGTCAACTCACTACTGGATTTCCCTATCTGGGTAAAATGTATGACCAGTGATTTTGATCTTTGGACATTGAAATGTTAATTCTTTTTTTAATAGGTACAATTTTCCACTGGTGGGCAGGTGTCTCATTCAAGCCTGGCTTCTTCCTTGCACGCAAAGGTGTGGGGAAGGTCGCCAATAATCCTGAACTTAATGATGTGGGTGTGAGAACGTAATGCTATACTGTATTTCAATAATCATATAACCTCCAAAGGTTATAATGTAAAATAATTACTCTAAGTTGATACATTTACAATGATCAAAACAAAAAAGCCTGTCATGTCCAATTAAGAAGTAAGAATTCAGATTAATGGTATAAACTATTTCTGAAGAAATAAAATAAAAATTGTGATAAGAGACTGTTATGAGACTTTGATATGAAATGCTTCATATGCATTTCTCCTTTCTGTTTTATTCTGATATTTAGTGCATGAATGCAGACAGACCAATATGTATAATAGCAGAGAAAATTTTTGAAACCAAATAAAAAAAATCTGTTTCCTAAAAAGGATAATATTTAAAACAGCTATTATCCACTTAATCAAATCTGGGTCACCCTGTCACTGAATACACTGGAATTCAGATGGCATACGCAGTCATTTGCTAGCCTGGATAAATATATTTTGTGGATAATAGTCATGCAGAGCTGCTGACCTCTGCACTACCATGTCATGAGTAAGTTTATGATTAATGGCTTGCCATGTTGTGCTGCACGTTGATGGAATTCCCCATTGCAGTTCTGCTCGCCAGCACTAGGTGTCTGTAATCAGAAGAACAGCTTTGCACTCTGGCGCTACACCAAGGACATTCATGGTTTTAATGACTTGCTTAAAAAACAGTTTCCTAATCTGCGCTCTGCCAAGGGTCAAAGTATAATTTTGATGGTTTCTGACAGCCCAAAAACAGTCTCATTACTGCGTCTGACAAGTGCGGATGCAAAACAGCAGACAGTCTCTATTTGAGGAAGCTTTGGGGTCGTTTTGTTGGCAATACACAAGTCTAACACTTCTAAAGAAAGCAAACAAGGACTACTTTAGTTTCTGTTTGTACAGAAAATTCCTTTAACCCAAATTTCAATAAAGAGGATCCAGTTTCCTGCTTTTTAACTTGACAGGAATACCATTCATATTGAGTGAAATATGGTGAAGATGAAACAATGTTGACCAGTCAAGATGTAAAAATTTTAAAAAGTGTTTTAAAGGTATAAATATATTAGAGCTGATTTAATATTATGTAATTAAAATTGTTTAAGAATAATACATGTAAAAAGTCTACAAGAACAGTAGTTCAATGTTTAGTGCTTCTGACACAAATTCACAGATTTGTGTTGAATTTCAGTCCATTTTCTTTTTCTCTGTAGAATGTAAATGTTCTCTGGACATGTTTTTCAAGTTGGCTAATCTGTTTTTCTTGCTTTGCCTGTTACATGCTGTCCATGTCGAGACTGAATCAGGGCTGTTTCTGGGCATAGGCTGTTCAGGCATGGGCCTAGAGTGCCCACTTATGGTCTGGGCACATTACTGCAGCACTTAGTAGCTATTACTATCTTTATTATGTTTAGAAAAAATTTCCTGGAGCTGAGCACAAAGAAATGTTTGTCATGCGCCTCAGCAGTACCTGCACTGTCTGGACTATAGGCAGCAAAATCTGTGTCCTGTTGCATGTTCAGTACTAGTGCAGGCAGCATGCAGCCTCCTTGCGACCTGTGCATCTTGCGCATAACAGTGATCCAGCACTGCTTGAGTTTCGGCAGTTAGCCGCTGCCAGGATGAGGACCCATGAGTTGCCCCCTGGTCTTCTCATGTGACATGCAGCCTACCAGATGGACACACAGCGGAGTCCCAGCCCACCACTCCTCATCTTCAAGCACACCGCCGCAGGGTGAGTAATGGCTGACTCAGGTGCAGTCCAGACTCCAGTGAGTGACCAAGTCCATCCAGACAGCTTAGTCCTGTCATTGATGCCTCCCGCTTGTTCCTTGCATTGAGAGGTAGTAAGGTGAGAGAGCGTGTGCCTGGGGACAGGAAGTCTTTGAGGCAGGAGCACTAGCACTGCAGCAGGGGACACTGTAGCCACTACACCACCAGGGATTTTTAAACAATACATACACTCCAGGGTAACATTACATAGGGACACATTTAGCACTACACAATCACAGTGCCGGTTATCCCTGACCCAAAAAAAGGCCCTGGTGGTGACGATGCAATGACAGTTTAGACCTTGATGGGAAAGCGCTGTCACAAAATGGAAGTTTTCCTGAATTTTCCTAAAGCTAACATGACCACGCTGGAACTGTTATCTTTCTTATTTTAAATAAAATACATCCAAATATTAGGATAGCCCTCATAATTGCAGCCAATGATCCAATAACTGTAGTTTCTGCAGGAAGAAGCATATCAAAACTGTAACTTATAAAAAAAATTACTTGAGGAGTTCAAGATCATCTCAGTGGCCTTGTAATAATGAGCATTAATAGTGATGTGTATTATCTTGTGATATTGTATATAATTTTGCTGCAAGAAATCCAAGGCTTGTCCGATTTTAAAAAGTCTTTTATTTGTAATATTAGACATGTTTCTGTCTGTGTATCTGTGTATGGTGTGTGTGTGTTTGGACACATTTTCTTGCCTGGGGCACAAAATAGGTCAGAAATGGCCCTGGACTGAATGATTTCTGATTCTTTTCAGCAATTCTTGGTAGTGGACAGCAACTTGAAGTCATGGATCTGATATCACTTAGTTTCAAGCAAGGTTGTAATTTCAGATCCATTCACCCTCAATCAAACTTCCTTCTGAAATGTTAAAGTTAAGAATGTATGCACAAAAGTGCACATTTTCACATGTTTTATATTAATACAGCTTAATTTTGCCTAAATTTTGGACCAGGAATTGACCCAGGCAGGGTGAACTGGATTTCACTAATTTACTCACTCACACGGGGCCAGATAGAATGCCCCTGGCTTTATCTGTTGTATTAGTGTTGTGTTTGTCATTTTTGCATTATTATTTATTATGTTTTGATATTATTTCTTAGATTTATTTATAATTTGTTATTTGTATCTGCTCGTTTAAATGTTAGTCAATTCCTTGTGTTCTGTGAGTGGTAACCCAAGAGGTGGATCCACCTTGACATCACGTCTCCTGAGAACCACCTTTTGCAATTTAACAACAACAACATTTATTTATATAGCAAATGTTCATACAAATGAAGTAGCTCAAAGTGCTTTACGAGATAAAGAAAGAAAAAGAAAAATATAAAAATAAGATTAGGCAATACTAAGTAACAAAGAATAAAGGAAGGTCCGATGGCCAGGGAGGACAGAAAAAAAAAACCTCTAGCAGGCTTGAGAGAAAAACAAAATCTGCAGGGGTTTCAAGGCCATGAGACCCCCCAGCCCCCACTGGTGAGATAAAGATAAAATTAAAGATAAAGAGAAGAGGATCTCAGGAGTAGTGTGTTTAGTTGTAGGAGTCAATTTTAAGTTTTTTTTTTTATTTTGGATTTTTTGTTTTTTGATCTCTCATGCTCTGTTCATTGTATCCAGCTTTGGATTGCTTTTAGGATTTATTCAACTATGAATGCTTTTTTGGCAACTCATTTTTGTCCTGCATGAACTTTTTGTTAATATTTTAATTTCTAAAGATTTTTGGTAAGCCTAATCTATACAAGCCACAGTTTGATGGTTCTTTATCTTGTAAGGCATTTTTGTAATATTTAGCACTTTCTTTGCATTTTGAACTTTTATAATATGTTCCCCCTCTTAGGCCTGTACAGGCCACAGCTAGCAGGCTGTAGTTTGGGGATGTGTATCCTAGAGGTGACCTTCTTCTGCGTAGGCCACTTTCATCATGTTTCTGTCTACATTTCACCACAAGTGCATCTTTATGGATGTGCTTTAATAACTGTTTCAAAAAAATATGCCCACCTTCAGAATCCGTGCGGTAATAGAGTTGTTTTTTCCAAGCTCAATAATTTTCACATCTTTTTTATAAATAACAAAGGAGGGATCTATATTTTCCCCTTTGAACAGGAGATTTTTCATGTCTTGTTATGCAGTCTATTTTAATGTTATAAGAGGGTAACGTTAAATCAAATTGATTGCAGGAAAGTTAACTGTCCTGGACAACATCGGGATGATGGCTTCAGATCCACCCATACAAGATTTTATATCAGTGATTTCATGAATAATGTATTCTTGTAATTTAAAGTTAAGAGGGCTAAATGAAGTGGTATTTATTGAATACATAATTGGTGTATGTTGATTTTGAGTCATTTTCCAAGAACCAATCTTACTAAACCCAAAGCTTTTTCTTTACCTAGAAAATACTGCTTAAGGGCATGTCTGAGTTAATCTTGGCCTATGAAGTTATAATGTCTCCTTGGGTAGCACACTCCATGAGTAATATTTAAACATGCATTCACCTATTTATAGTTCTGCAAATTTTGTTTTTTCAATATTCTGCGTCTTCATTTTGATTAACGGTAGTATTGGTATAATGTCATTGTTTTTATAGGCTTTTGCTTTTGTTTTGACACATTTTTTTTTATTAATGATATATATATATATATATATTTTTTTTTACTGAATTGTTTGCCTGCATTTTTGTATGGGTGCTACCATTTTGTGTTGTGGCTTTCATGGGATCCACCATTTTGGAGATATGGAGGCAGCATACTTCTTAGCATGTGATGCATATTTTGTGTGAAATGTGTTGTGCCAGAAAATTGATTTAAATGAAAAGACAACTGCTCAAGCAAATTAATTACAGTATTTACAGAAAGATTTTTAGTCTATAGTCCTTAAAATTCTGATAAAAAATGTAATGAAGTACTGCTATTGTTATTCTGCTTCGCCATTAAATAATGACATCTTTAGATCCCTGACACCCTGCTAAACACGACAGACTGAAGTAATTTTGGTTTAATCCAGAAAATTGTAAAAGCAGCTAATCAATTAAAGCACTGTTGTATACATTCCTGAAAATGTTTTCCTATAAAAGTAGTTGCCCTAAGGTTTCTGAATTTTTAAATTTAAAACTGATTATTGTTGAGGGTAGGGTTAGGGTTTAGTCCATACACCACATTAAAAGTGCTATTATTTGTAATTCCATAAATGCTCTATTAACATGTGTGGTGTATGGCCAGCCGTTCATCCCGGCCAATACCCCCAAGCCACGAGGTGGAGCCCTCCCTGCAGTATGGAGGTGCCCCGGAGACCAGCAGGGCATCTTGGACAGTGGAGTTTTTATACACAGCCCTGCTGAATACCATGGGGGCCACTAGGAGACACTGCAGGGAGGAACGAGGGTTATTTGCCTTACGCCTCGGAAGTACATTTGAGTCACATGGACAAGGGGAATAATGTGCTTCCAGGGTGTAGAAAAGAACTTTTTATCTGACCCGGATGTGATAGGAGATCACATGGACTGGTGATTGGAACACTTCCGGGTCAGGGAATATAAAAGGATTGTGGGAGCTTCCAGACGGTGAACTGAGCTGGGTGGAAGGGTGGCAACGTGTCTGGGAGTGGTGGAGAGTTTATTGTAGTTATTGTGTGTTTGATTTATTGAGTATTGTGGAGAGGAGGGTGCTTTGTGCCCTGTGCAGAATTAATAAAGACTACTTTTGGACTTTTATCTGGTGTCTGGCATCTTGGACAAGGGTTCAAGGGAGTGATAGCGCCCCCTATCTGTCACACATGATTAATGTGTTATTAATATTAGAGGACTGCAGTCCACAATTATTAATACAAAAATAATTAGAATTACTGACATTAAACCTACTAAACCTGTTTGTTAGTCCAGTGGGTATTTTCCAGCAATTTCTTAAAGTAATGATAGATTAGCCAAAAGTATCATTAAAAAATGCTCTACTTTGGTCAGGGTATTGTGCATCTGGACTACTATTAAAAATCCAAAGGATCATTCATATTTCTTATGCTCCCCTATTTATACTAATAAAATGAAGAAATAAGAAAACCCATTTGCATGTTTATACTCTATAGTCAATTGTACAAAATTATAATGGTTTATAGGATACCAGTATGTAACAGTATATTCAGTTGCAAATTACAGTATATCTAGGGTAAGATCTATGAAGGATGTCTTTAAATTGTGTGGAAAAAATAACCAAATAATATGGTCTATACAAATGTTATTAGCTATGCTATTATCAATAAAACATTATCATTAAAATAATTCTGTTAAACATGTTAGAAGAGTAGATTGAAATGGCTAATAATTTTTTTAATATGCAGAATGTTACTAGCTGCTTAAAATTGGTGCCTAAAGTATTACCAAAGTTTGGCTATAGCTATTCTTTAAGAATAAAAATAAGTATTTTTCATATGCAATCTTTTATATGAGGAATATTTGTATTATGTAACTTGTCATTATAGTTACTGATTTTTATGCATACACTCTTTAGTATAATATTGCAATTAAAAGGTTATCTATTTTAAATAATGTGTTTATATTAGTAATATATGTACGGTATACTTGATTAGTATCTGTACACATATAATAAGGTATTACTACATTTCGTAGTACTACTGAATTATCATACATTTTAATATTTTAAAACATAAAAGTCTTAATTACTAGTCAATAATGAGTTTTCATTACTTTTATTTAACTCACAGGTAAGACATAAAACAAGGTTACTTTTTGTTATATTTATCCCTAAGTAAAGTTTTTGAATATTTTACAGCATTACTTTTTCAAGCACCCTAGGGACACTAATGCTAAAAAAAAATGTATCATTGTGCTTTCATAAATTTCAGGCTCCATAATGATATATCTAGAGTTGTGCATAATTCTTTATGAGGATTGAGCTGCTATGGCTTGGACTGCAGGAAAAATAGGGACATGAAGAAAGTGTTGTATATTAAATTAACATAATGGTAATGAGGAATAAAATTTTAAAACTAAGCAGTTAAATGAGGCAGGTAATTTATTTCAAATTAAAATTTTAATATTCTGTTTTTACATATTTTTAGTATCTTAAAACTGGGAGCGCAATACCTCCACTCTGCAGGATTTAAGTCATACCCAAAACAACAGAGGTTAGTTTTACTGTCAAGCAGATGTTGTTTTATTATAAAAAAGAAAACTGAAGAAACCTGTCATAAGATTCATTCAGAGATAACTGTCTTTTTCGTCTTTTAACAAATGTGTATTGCTAATTTGTAGGAAGCGTGGTGCTATTCAATTATATCGCCATAGGTTACAGTTAATCATAATCTGGCTGTAGCAGAAAGTATCACTGTGAATTAGTCAAACAGAAAATATAAACTAGAATTTAAGCAGACAATAAGGGTTTTCTGCTCAGTTGCCGACTATGTGGAAATTTTGCGTTCTCCCTGTGTAGTTTTTTTCCCCCTGGAACTCCATCTTGCTACCACAACCAAATTTCAGGTTAACTGCCTTTTCTAATTTGGCATGGGTACATACAGGGTGGTCCAGATCTAATTATGCAGATTCAGATCGTCTGGATGACTTTGATTTATGCAGGGATGATTCCAGTTCAAGACAAAGACAATTCTTCATGTCGTCAGTTCGCACACTTCTTTATGGTCTGGGATTTTTCGTGTGATTTTCTATGTAATAAACTTAATAAGTTATAGCTTAATGAAAATTGCATAATTAGATCTGGACCACCCTATACATGATTATGCCTATGCCATGCAATGCCTTGACAAAATGTCACTTTAGTTGTGCACTGCACTTTCTGCTGCCAGGAACAGTGATGGCCCTCAGTTACTATATATTGGAAGAAACAGGTTCACTGATTGCATTCCTCATAGTCGCTGCTCAGGCTGGAAACAAAACAGGGGGTACTAGATTTGTTATACCCCAATGATAAAATAATTGTTCCAATTCCCTGAAATGCAGGCATGTGTCATCTGTTTTAATCCAAATCTATTAAGGTTATGGAGAGGTTTACTTGTAAAACCAGAAGTAGTCCTGTAGAGGGCTCTGTTTTATTAAAGGAAATACTCACATAAAGATCCATAGTAAACCACATTAATGTCTTTAGTTAACTTAACATACAACATTGATTTGTAAATTCCATAATGCACTGGAGCGCTTTCCAGAAATGACTTCTAGCTTGTCACTAATGATGTGGAGATTTACACCAGTAGTAGTATGTCCTAGTTAAGGGAGAGTGCACGAAAGCAATTATTCTGAGGACAGGAAAGTAAAAGAACTGGAAAGGAACACAAAAAGTAGACTGAAAGTACTCCCTGAGGCCAATAGGTGGCACCAAGACAGTACAAAAAATATATTTGGTCTCCTGGGGTCAGATTTATAAAACTTGCATATGCATATTTCAGGCATCTTTTTGCGCATACACAAGTTTAGTATTTATAAAAGAAAACTTGATCGGAGAACGAACGTGTATTTAAGGCAGGTTCTAACCCATCCATATTCAATATTTTGGAGAAGCTGGGAAATGACAATATCTTGGACCATGTAAGGAAAAATGTAGCCAAACCAGCTAAATGATGACTCGCACATATAATAATTCATATTACCAAGCCATTATTAAAATGTGCATTGACAAGATAAACATATGAATCACTTATTAGGTTTAATGTGATGTACATTAAAAGGGCCAATTTTGCATATTTTCACTGAAAAACATTTGGTTTTACAGAAGTTTGTCAGCTACCTGATGTCACTTCTTAGTAAACTGGCTGGGAATATCTCAGGCAAGCTTTAGTGCATCATGCCTGCTGTGTTGGAAGCCATAAAGGGCTGACAAGGTGCTACATTCAATTTTTGCTTGGTGTGGGTGTACAGTACATAAATAAAATATATTATGATTTTGCCAACATAAAAAGGCCTTTTGTAGCAGTGTCTATTTTTCCTAATACAATCAGAGCACTTTACTGTACTCATATTGCAATAATGGCACCTATCAAGAATAAAGCTGATTTTGTTACCAGTGAGCAGTTACATTTCATTAATACACAAGTCATCTGTCATCGGTGCCATGATAAGACTGACAAACATTGTGGCTGGTGATTTGGGTAAATCCATAATTGTTTTTTTTTTGAGGCAAAGTAGCTTTGGCAGATGGTTCTGTATGTGGTGACTGGCTTGTTGGTAAGGTTGGCTGAACCCTCAGTTTTTCATATGGCCTGTACCATTCATTTAACAGCAATTATGTCATTACATGTGCCAGGTGATAGTAGGCGCACACTTGGATGCCTTTCACCAATCCTCAGAGCACTGAGTGCTATAATGTTGTGGATGCTCTTGGCATGATACGTCAGCTTGGAGGCTGCTCTACCAGCCCAAAAATGTGTGGAGTATCATGATTGCATATATATACGAGGTTAACAAGCGCAATCCATGTATGGTTGTTTCAGTGTAACCACCAGGTGGGGTTGAAGGCACGCTCACATAATTAGATTTACAAGATCATGGTGATTAATAAAGGTAAATTTTGTAGAAATGTGCATACACCAGGCTTTATGAATCAATTTTGTTTTGGTGTACACATTTTACTTTTTTTTTTGTTGTAAACATATTTTCATGTTTAATCCACGCAGTTTTACAAAAGAGTCCCCTGTAGCTTATTATGGAAAACAGGCCACTGGAAGTGTAAGGTTCTTTAATTGATTTGACTTAAACAATCTGATCTCTGCTTTCAACAATCTAATAGAGATACATTCATAGTGACTGTTCAACATTAATATCATTTGGCTAGCACAGCGGTATAAAATTAAAAAAATTAGTACTACAGTTCAGGAGACTGATGACAAATGACCAAACTTAATCATACTAAAGTAAGTTGCAGTTATTTTTGCTGAATTAAGTGCATGTTAATCAACTAGTTGTTCTGCAAGGGACTGAAGTGCCTTTATAGTGAAGTAACAAACCATTTAATGGAGGATACCAGTGGAAATTTCCAAGTGAAGCCAAGTAGCATGTCTTACTCCATTCTGCTAGACGTGCAGTGACACACAAGGTTTTCTTTACTACAGTAAATGAACAGACTTGAAAGATGTTGGAAGTGGATAAACTTCTGTTTTTATAATGTTAGCCAACATTAGGTCACCTTTAATTCTGAATTTCATATGCTAAAGGAGTGGCTTGAATCAAATATGAGCTGATAAATCTGCTGACAAAAAAGGCACCTAAAATAACATTTATGTTGAACTTATAATCACAAACCAATCTCCTGCTTTACTTTAATGTACCTATTCATGCATATACTGTATAAGCGGACATGTCCCTGTAAGTGGAAGGAAACAGTGATCCAGCTAGCAGAGGCTACATCTTTTTTTAAAAACTAGGTGCATGAATCTCTGCATGCTCTTTGGTTCCACAAAATTCACTCACACCATCTTTGGGCCTCATAAATTTTTTGTCCTTAAACTTCTTTCAGCTAAAACACTCCTGTAAACTTAAATTCTATGCTAGATACTGCACTTGATCTGAGATTAGTTGACATGCTTTAAGGAGAGAATCTCTGCAATTAAATCAGAAAGCTTTCTGGGTTTTGATATGAAGCTTCATTGACAAGGCATGGAGCCTGAAACTTAAAGCAATTTGAGGGAGACAGTTCCATACCACAGACATGGATGAAGGAGCACATGTCAAAGACAAGTGCAATCCAAAGCAAGCAAAGCTCTGGAGCCATAATACACAAGCTCTCTAGGCTTCAGACATCGTTCTTAAATGCTTGGCATGAAAAAACTGCTCACTTGTGTCAAGATAATTTAGAACTGTACATAGCTAGTAAACAGCTAAAGCTCTGCCTTTTTGTATTTAATTATTATAATGAAACTAGATTATGATTAACCATGCCAGATAAACCTCTCGTTACACCTTCTGAAGCAGTCAGATTTTTAAAGACAGTATTGACCTGAAGATTAGATGTAGTCAAAAGATGTGCCAAAAAAGCAGTCATTTTTTTGTGGGTTAGAAGCATGTTGTACTGAAAATTTAAATTGCTACAAAGCACAATCCAGTAAGTTGATTTTTTTCTTTTTTTAATGTCTTGAATCTTGTATAACTAGTAAGTACACAGAGCTGATGTTTATACCATCACAAAACTGACATCACACATCATGCTGTTTTAGTTGTTCCTGCTTAGCAACACCTTGGCGCCGATAAATAAAAGATGGCCACATACACATGAAAACAATAATGATGTTGCGGTACAGTTGAACATATTTATAACTTTAAAAAAGATGCGATAAATGTAAAAATAAATTATTATGCTTGTGACAAACCATATTTGAAAAAAGTCCTTCTTTATCAAGTCTCATTTTCCTGCAATTTTTTAGAGTTTGAATACAAGTAGGCCAACTCTGCATAAGAAATAGCAGGTGGGAATGTCAGTGCTTGTACAGTCAGGTCCATAAGAATTTGGACAGTGACACAATTTTCATAATCTTGGCTCTGTGCGACACCACCATGGGTTTGAAATAAGTCAATCATTATGTGATAGGGGGACCATGTATAAAAATGTCATTCTTAAACGTATCATACAATATTTTTGGTGAACCGCTTAAATTAAAGCTGAAAGTCTACACTTGAATCACATAATGATTGTCTTATTTTTTTTTTTCAAATTTATTGTGGTGGCATACAGAGCTAAAATTATGAAAATTGTGTCACTTTCCAAATACTTATGGACCTGACTGTACATTGTGATGGGTTGGCAGCCCGTACTGTTCAAGTTTCATAGCACAATCTTGGAAAAAGTTTATTTTGGACATCTTTTTAGAATTGCACCTTCATCTTTATGTAACAACTTGTTTTCATTCTGTATTTTTATACCTGTTTTTCTATTAAAAAAAGTTACATTTATTATCTTGTTTTCATTCTGTGTTCATACCTGTATTTCTAATTAAAAAAAAATTACATCCAACGTCTCATTTTGAAATAAATTATTTTTTGCAGTTTAAGAAGTAGTTTTTTTTATACAGGTATTGTCAAGCTTAGAGTTGCACAAGAGACAGGAACAGCAGTCCAGGTTCTCATGGAAATTATGGGTACTTTATTATTAGTATAGAGAGGGAAGGTACAGTCTCAAGACTTCATTCAGTATAGGAGCTGTTTGGAGTCTGGCGCAGGTGATCGTCCAGCTTTAGCTCCCATCATCAGGTTAGAAGAACAACAGTAGCTTGGAATGACAACAGTGACAGAAGCAGTCTGGTAAAGACAGATCAGGAGAGTGTGAGGAAGAGCAGATCAAAGCCTGCATAGTACACAGTAACCCTGATCCTGCAGACGACAACCAATTACTTTGCTCTTGGTTTACTGTTTACCAGACGCAGCAGAGTAACTACTGGGCTGTCCTTGCACCGCTGTCGTTACTACATATACTATATGTATTTTCCCCATATTTGTTATAATGAAATTTCCGTTATAACAAAATATTTTTATGGTCCTGTGGGTTTCGTTATAACAGGATTCCACCTATATAAGTATATTTCACAAAACTGATAAAATCAAGAATCCTGCACCAAAACTATAGGCTTATTTTTAATTATGATGATCTTATTTCCATTTCACTTTCCAAGATTGGGAATTCTGTACTCAGTAACCAACATACAATATCTGTCCATCTTCACAATATGGGAACAGAGGTGATTAGATCAGTGCATGATCTGTAGTTATTACAATTGGTAAATTAAACAGCCAATGGATTTCTACTAAAGTCTTTGAAAGAAAGTTAGTATGAGGAAAGATTTGCTCTATAAATTAAGGAGGATTTAGATATTAAATATTCTTTCAGAGACAACCTTTTGTCATATATTAGTTTTTCATCTTACTGATTGTACATTCTTGGCCATCTTTAAAATTCTCCCCAAAGTTTCCCACTATTCACTCCCCTAAAGCCAATGTTAGCTGAAATGAAAAACTCCTACACCCTTAACACAATCCAAGCAGAATATATTGATTCTTGCTTCAAGATGTTATGGCATCACTTATTAACAGTACCTGAACAGACCTAGCAGATTTGATGAACAGCACAAGATTTGCATGCCAAACGATGCATTGAAAAAGCAGCCTAAAATGAACCACAGAGAATGCAAAGAATCTCCACAAAAACAAAAACGTCTGACATTTACTATATGAGAAGGGATCAAGTAGCTTCTGGCTGACTTTCATCACTAGTGGTATGGCAAAGAAAGGAACAGATATGTCTCCCTTCTGGTACAGTATTTAATTTATTAAACTCATTCAAAACATTTGAGGTAGTGCTTATGGGCCTAGTGACTAAAGGGAAAACACAAACCCAAACCATTTTACAACTTAGGTGCATATTTCTTAACAGCAAAATAGTTTTTGAGACAGTTGGCAGGATTAAAAGGTGCTCTATTAAAAAAGAGCTTTGGTTAACTTATTCTTACACTGATGCTTTTTATGGTAAATGCAGCAACTTTAATGTCATGACTGCATTAATATAACTTTTAGTGAACAGATACACTGACAGTAGCATAATTCAGTGAATTGTATAATGTGGTAAAAAAAAGAGTGATTAAATGTTTTAACAATTAAATGTAAATCTCTTACACTCTGTGTACTGACCTGAAGATTAACACTTATGGACAATGCTCTACACCACTTTGAAATTCCAATCTGAAATGGAACACAGCAAAAAGGGAAATTCTAAACTGGTTACAAGAAACAAACATCCTTCACTGTCTAGAACGCTGCTGAAAAATTGAAAGCTTCAAATTTTTTTTGCTTTCTCCTCAGATAGCAGTGGTACATATTTAATTGTATGACAAGTTTGAAGAACATCACACCACCAAGCAGGGCAATGAAACAAGATAAGACAGAGATGACAGTATACTACTCTAGGACAACATAATGCTCTGGAGTTCAAGGAGGAGAACAACACTTCACAGGTCACAAAAGTGACAAAGTAAGTTAAGCAAATATAGTGCCTCCTAGTGGGCATATAATTTCCTCCTCATTTACTTTTATGTACTTTTTTCTTTCTTATTTTACAAATATCGGTACTACTGTCACTAATCCATGAAAGGTTACTTTTATTGTTTTGTGTACAAGTGACGATAAAATGCAGTGGAATGAGGTTTGTGCATACTGAAACAGGAGGTGGTGTAGACAACTGACAGAATACTATCAAGCCTGTATTTACCTTGTCTCACCTCTCTTTTATTCAATATCTTTTATTTAATCTTGATTTTGAATAAATTTCAATTGCACAATATATATATTTCTTTCTTTTGAAACTGGTGGTTCGCATTTTTTTTTAACATGGTGAAAATCTGGGTGTATGTCCTCCTTTTGCCTGTGTAGGTTTTCAAAGCTGTTTGGTTAATTGCCCAACATAAACTGTCCAGGTCTGAGTTAGTGTGGATGTACAAGATGTACGTTGTGCCTGCAGAATTAGCTCCCCATCCTCCATAGTCTCTGCCTTGCAGACAGTAATGCTAGGATGAGTGTTGGACTCCACACCATTTAAGATAGTTTAGAAAGGTGTAAAATCGGTTTTACTAAATTTAAGTTTGTAAAGAGTGTTGTATTATTTTATGCTGATTTTTTCCCTGGATAATGTATTTTCAATGCTGTGGCATGTCTTTGTTATTGAAAATATATGAGGGGCTCATGATGCCTTCATTCATGTGTGGTCAATGGTAAGCATAAGAACAATTTTCATTAGAACTGACCATTCATGCTAAAAAAGATTATCAACACTATTGACCTAATTTCTCCAAAATAACACTGAAACTTTTAAAAGTTCCCAGTGTGCTACTTTCTACCTCGCTGCTTGGTAATTTTTCACGTTTCTGTGGTTCTCTACAGAACACCTTCTAATGTTTGTGTGAAATTTCATCTTACCAATTTTCCATGCACGTTGCCATGTTCTTGTTTAAGAACCTATTTTAAAGTAGCACCTTGAATGCATTACACTAATTCTCTTCATAATTTTATTCTCTTCAGTCATGTTATCTTGTAATCTGGGTTTGCCTATATTGAAAAGGTTCAGCTCCTTCAGTCTTTCTTCATAGTTCACGCCTTACAGTCCTGAAATCAACCTAGTCATTTTTCTCTGGATTTTCGCTAGCACTACTACATCTTTTTTGTTATATGCAGCCAAAACTGTGTGTAGTATTCCAGGTGAAGCCTCACTAGTGTATTATATAACTTAAGCATAACGTCCCTTGATGTGTACGCCACACACCATTACATGTATATAACCTAATATCCTGTTAGCCACCTTGATCACTTCTATACACTGTTTGGATATGGACAAGTCCAGCATGACTCCTGGGTCCTTCTCATGAAGTGTTCTTTCAAGTAATCAGAATATTTTCAGGAAATAATGTCACCATTCTTTTTTATAGATGTCTATAGTTAGTAGCTCTAAACATATAAAACAGAGCTATTCAAAATCTAGTTAAAGCAAAAATAAAGACATGCGTTAGAATGGTTATAAAAACAATTTTATTTATAACTTGCCCATAAATACTGGACAACTATAATAATGTAGTGTATAGGTAGCTCATTTAAATGCTGTTACACTGAAAGTCTGTTTTCCTCTTATAAATATGAAATAATCACTCAAAGGTATTGAAATAGTTCAGAAGTTAGAAGCAGTCCAGCTGGTCAATAAATCAATGACAATATTAATATAGTAAATGTCCACCAAATTAAGTACACCTTTCAGAAGTGTTTTTTGTATCATGAATATTTTTTTTCCTGTTTTAAATAAAATAAGACATCCTTTTCTCATTGCATTATAGTAGGAGAGCAAGATAAGGCAATATGCTAGTTTTGTAGCGCAAGTCATCACAGCAAAATGTTTAGTAAGCAGTAACATATACGGTTGTTCCCCCAAAAAGATCTATTAGAGGATTATTGGGGACCTAAGACTGCCTAAAATTAAGCAAATCTTTAATTTCTTTAAGGTCATCTAGGGGCATACCTGATATAGATAGATAGATAGATAGATATAAATTACAACTATTTCCTTTTCTATTACTGAGTTATATTTTTAATTCTGTGCAAGGGGTGTGACCTTGTCTTCAGTTCATAACAGTGGTATTTATAAAGAAACTGAACTGAAAAGCTAATGTGCTATACACTGAATAACTTATTTATTTGTTGTATAACCAAGTAAGTGTGCTCTATAGGGTTCAATGTCACTGCCTGGAACAAAAAAATTCTTCTTTGAACAATAAAAGATATATGTCTGTCTGTCTATCGTACCTTTGAATTTATTCAATATTAACATCATAGGAAGATGTAAGATTTTGCATTTATATTAAAGTTTATACAAACAATCTTGTAATGCTGTACAACAATTGATATGCCCTTTTAAATTATATTGTCATTATGTTCTTTTAATATAATTTCTGATTATAATTATACTGTATTACACTCAGTTTTCCTTTTCTGGATAATAAAAAAAGAATATAGAAAGAAGAAATAAATAGGTTAAAAATTTTCAAAGAAAAGGCCCATACAGTATTAAGGTGTTTATTTCACTTACACTTTTTAAAGGAGACTGGGTCATTCTGTTTAGTTTATCTTACTCTTTTCAAGTACAGTACCTTTCAGGTATGCTGTATGCCTCTATAAATTCATTCATCATTCATTTTCAGACTTACTTAAACCAGTTAAGTGTTGCAGAACCATAAATGCAATTAAATAAATTCTTGAACACAAAAAAACACCATGTTATATGTATTTATATCATTAATGTGTTTTTTGTTTGATTATTTTCTTAAAGCATCCAAACAAGATCTTACAGCACATGCACTTGCTTAACCTCTCATTCTTGTACTAATAAACTCCATATACACATTACTTTTCTTCTTTACCATTTGGTTTAAAATGTCTCAAGCAATGGTTTTCATCTGTCAAAGGAAAGTTTGCATAAATGGATCCAATTTTCTCCTAGTGTCTGTGAACAAGTATGTGTTGAGTTTTGAGAATGGGATAGAGAAGATAGTCCTCAGAGAAGGTAGAATTCCAAGTCTGTGCACACTTCCCTCTGCTGGCTTTATATTGTTACTACTCATCAGTCTGTATTTGAATGAACAAATACACCTAAATTTATGAAAAAACGTACCTTGAAGAGTCACTAAAACAAGTTACAAGATGGCATATAATAGGTAGCATCTGACAATTTAATTGTTATATTCATTGCTTTCAGTTTTAATTTCGTAGGATAAACATCTTCCATTGATCAACAGGTTTCAAACATTGAATTAATACTTACACTAACAAAAATATTCCAGACATAATTTTCTGAACCATAAAGATATTAAGGTAATTTTAATTAATTAATTTTTACAAAGGCACTAATACTAAAGGTTAATTCTATTAAGAAAAAAAATATAAGAATTTTAGAAAAACAACATGAACTTCAACAACAGTTGATAACACTGTGGTTTGTGCTGTTGCCTCATATTTCTAGAGCTTTAGTTTCAAATCCTAGCCTGGTCACTACTAATGTGAAATATACATTTTTGTCCTGTTTCAATGTGGGCTGCCACATCCAATGACTCAAGGGGCTGCTTAGAATGGCTTGACTCCAACCTTGCACCTGATATAGCTGAGATAGGCTCCAGCACCTGCTCAGGAGATGTGTGGATGGATTTATTCACTTGATATATCACATACAAGCTTGTTTTAGTCACTGACTTCTATCATAGCTCTATTTAGGATGCATTGTTAGAAAAGTCTGTCTTCAGTTGCAGGTTGTATTCTACTTGATTAAATTTTGCATAAAAAGTCACGTCACATACTATCCATCACATGAGTAAAATTACTTCTGGGCATAAATATCAGTCTGACCAGGAAACATTTTTAGATATTGCTTTAAAAATCTGTCATGTTAAATATATACGTTTCTTTTTTCATTAAGTTGTGCATTTCTGGAAGTAATGGTCATTAATAGTCTTATCTAACACACTGCAGGGTTCAGTATATATTGCAAAAAAACAATGTGTGCAACCATCTCTAAAACATATTATTTTAGGGTTCCATAATTGACTGAAAGCACTGCCCAATGTGCTCCATCCCTGACAAGGGTGCTTTGTAGAATGGCTTAATTAAGCCATTCATTTCAAATACTTGTCAAATATGCAGAAAGGGTTATGGGATTCTGTGGCTATGGCTGTTTTTTGTAATAATTGCATTATTTAAATAAAGGGCAGTAGTAGGAATGGCTTTTATGATCTTGAATCCTTCTGTCCATCCAATGTAACATTCCTGTTGTGAATCATGCACCATCATAAATCTTTGCCTTCCTTATCACATTTCATACATTGACTTTAATTGTTACTGATGGGTCAAGTTTAAATTCTTCTGCGATAGAAAATAGCAGTTTTACAATATATTAAAAAAATGAACACAAAATGGTATTTCATCATTCCATTTTTTTAATTTTCCAATCCTGGTTGGATTGTTGGGGGCAGTAATATTGTTTTCTATACCTATTATACAACCATACTTCGTTAAAAATTGAAACATATTATGATTCAGTCAAAAAGAATCTTCTTAAGGTTTTATTGAGTGTTATTCAGTTGAATTCAATTCATTCTCAAGCAGCATTCTGGAGCAATACTCTTATCTACACCATTTCAGGCTCACAGGAGTCAAACTGTTAAGGCATTGCCAGGTGGGAAGCTTCTTCATTGCAGGTCACACTTACGCACGCAAATTAAAATTGTTCTTATGGGTAAATTTAGGAATACCAATTAACACACATGGCTTTGGGATATGGGACAAAAACAGAGAACCTGAAGAACACCCACACAAGCTGGATATGGCTGTAATGTTAACCACTATGTCACAATGGAAATAAATGTCTATACAATACATAAACTAAACTGAACACTGTATATGTATGTAT
Source organism: Polypterus senegalus (assembly GCF_016835505.1). Lineage (NCBI taxonomy): Eukaryota > Metazoa > Chordata > Cladistia > Polypteriformes > Polypteridae > Polypterus > Polypterus senegalus. Next base: position 153,478,434 of record NC_053155.1, read on the forward strand.
ATGTTTGTGTATATATATAGAGTGGTGTGAAAAACTATTTGCCCCCTTCCTGATTTCTTATTCTTTTGCATGTTTGTCACACACAATGTTTCTGATCATCAAACACATTTAACCATTAGTCAAATATAACAGAAGTAAACACAAAATGCAGTTTTTAAATGATAATTTTTATTATTTAGGGAGAAAAAAAATCCAAACCTACATGGCCCTGTGTGAAAAAGTAATTGCCCCATGAACCTAATAACTGGTTCGGCCACCCTTATCAGCAATAACTGCAATCAAGCGTTTATATAACTTGCAATGAGTCTTTTACAGCGTTCTGGAGGAATTTTGGCCCACTTATCTTTGCAGAATTGATGTAATTCAGTTTTATTTGAGGGTTTTCTAGCATGAACTGCCTTTTTAAGGTCATGCCATAGCATCTCAATTGGATTCAGGTCAGGACTTTGACTAGGCCACTCCAAAGTCTTCATTTGGTTTTTCTTCAGCCATTCAGAGGTGGATTTGCTGGTGTGTTTTGGGTCATTGTCCTGTTGCAGCACCCAAGTTCGCTTCAGCTTGAGTTGACGAACAGATGGCCGGACATTCTCCTTCAGGATTTTTGGTAGACAGTAGAATTCATGGTTCCATCTATCACAGCAAGCCTTCCAGGTCCTGAAGCAGCAAAACAACCCCAGACCATCACACTACCACCACCATATTTTACTGTTGGTATGATGTTCTTTTTCTGAAATGCTGTGTTCCTTTTACGCCAGATGTAACGGGACATTTGCCTTCCAAAAAGTTCAACTTTTGTCTCATCAGTCCATAAGGTATTTTCCCAAAAGTCTTGGCAATCATTGAGATGTTTCTTAGCAAAATTGAGACGAGCCTTAATGTTCTTTTTGCTTAACAGTGGTTTGCGTCTTGAAATCTGCCATGCAGGCCGTTTTGCCCAGTCTCTTTCTTATGGTGGAGTCGTGAACACTGACCTTAATTGAGGCAAGTGAGGCCTGCAGTTCTTTAGACGTTGTCCTGGGGTCTTTGTGACCTCTCGGATGAGTCGTCTCTGCGCTCTTGGAGTAATTTTGGTCGGCCGGCCACTCCTGGGAAGGTTCATCAATGTTCCATGTTTTTGCCATTTGTGGATAATGGCTCTCACTGTGGTTCGCTGGAGTCCCAAAGCTTTAGAAATGGCTTTATAACCTTTACCAGACTGATAGATCTCAATTACTTCTGTTCTCATTTGTTCCTGAATTTCTTTGGATCTTGGCACGATGTCTAGCTTTTGAGGTGCTTTTGGTCTACTTCTCTGTGTCAGGCAGCTCCTATTTAAGTGATTTCTTGATTGAAACAGATGTGGCAGTAATCAGGCCTGGGGTGGCTATGAAAATGGACTCAGGTGTGATACACCACAGTTAGGTTATTTTTTAACAGGGGGCAATTACTTTTTCACACAGGGCCATGTAGGTTTGGATTTTTTTTCTCCCTTAATAATAAAAACCATCATTTAAAAACTGCATTTTGTGTTTACTTGTGTTATATTTGACTAATGGTTAAATGTGTTTGATGATCAGAAACATTTTGTGTGACAAACATGCAAAAGAATAAGAAATCAGGAAGGGCAAATAGTTTTTCACACCACTGTGTGTATATATATATATATATGTGTATATGTATATATGTGTATATATATATATATATATATATATGTGTATATATATATATGTGTATATATATATGTGTGTATATATATATATATATATATGTATATATATGTGTATATATATATGTGTATATATATGTGTATATATATGTGTGTATATATGTGTGTATATATATATGTGTATGTATATATGTGTGTATATATATATGTATATGTGTATATATGTATATATATATATATATATATATATATGTATATATATGTGTGTATATATATATATATATATATATATATATATATATATATATATATATATATGTATATATATATATGTGTATGTATATATGTGTATATGTATATGTCTTTTACAATATAGTATAAGCTGTACATTTCAATATGTTCAAAAATGAAGTGGCATTTTGATGCAGCGCTTAGTGTTACTGTTTGAATCAGGGCCATTCTGTGTGAAGTCTGCATATTCTCCCTTTGTTGGTATGTGCGTTCTCAAGGTTGTCCAGCTTCTTCACACATCTCAGTGATGTGTGTATTACACTGATTTATTAACTCAAAATTGGCTCAATATGAATGAGTGTAGGTACGTGTGAAGCGTGTCATGCAAAAGAATGATATTCCATCCAGAGTTCATGGATGGATGTTTCATTTGTATTTTAAAAGGAAAGAAAAGACATTGGAGCAATTGTTCCAGTTATGTAAAATTGTAAGTAAAATAATATACAGATTGAATTAAAATTGTATTTTCAATTGTGCTCTTATTTTACCCAAATAATAGTCATTACTTGCATAATGAACATTTTGACAGTCTCCCATCCAGTCATTTTTCAACCTGTTTTATGTGGTACACAGATTGAGTGGGAGAAATTGTGAGAATTTTGTAAAAGGCAGAAACCAACCTTAAAAAGGAGAGCTATTTGAATACATTTAATTTATATAATATGCCATTTTATACCTAAAGATAAACACAAGGCATATTAAGTTGTGTTTTCTTAAAGTATGAATCATGTTTAGCTTCCTCTTTAAATGTGTAGAAAACATTCACATTTTGTCAGTATATTTGACACTGAAAGTGAGCGTAATTTGGGCTGCAGTTTTATTAAATAAAAAATACCAGTAGAAAGTAAATGTAGTTTATTAATTTAATCTTCTTTCTAATACTGATAAAAGTTATACAATTATGCTCAGTTTACTTTTCCTGGTGCTCTCCTAAACCAATTAAATCTATTTTTTACCATAAGCATCTATTTTTATCATCATTAGAGCAGCATTTTCATTGGTAAAAAGTAATGCATAAGAATTTTTCCTTTTGGAAGAGACATTTTCCATGAATCAAAGCTGTGCAAGAAAATGCATATACAGTTCAAATGAATAAAGTCTAAACTAGGAAAGAAAGTCATTCCATTAGTGAGCTGAGCAGTCTGATTATCTGGATATACCATGCAGCCTCACAGATATCGGCTTCTTGAAGCATTAGAGGCAAATGTTTGTCATTCTCAGGGATATCTGTGGTTACACGGCAACAATCAGAATCTGTAAAGTTTGTACAAGATGTTCCTCAGGGGTCAGCAACTCTTGTAGATGTACAGTACACACAATAAACCATCTGTTGGAAGGACACAGAATGGCACAAGAACAAGAATGGGACTTGAATCCCAGTGTGAGAAAATTGCAGGAAAGGCTTTTATTAAAATGTTGGAGGTTTTACAACTCCTAAAAATTACTTTAAAAGGAAAGGGGAAGAATGCATTAATACTTAAAAAAACAAAAAATACTTTTGATGGGTTTCACTATAAGGTGGAAAATTAGCCTTAAAGTTCAGCTGTAGATCCCCTGTGCATCTGCAACGCGTTTAGAGGAACTGATCTCACTTCTGCTTAATGTCTGGCTAACTGTAGCGTAGCTAGTCTATCAGATGTTCTGACACATTGCGTGCTGTCTGCTACCTAAACATACAGGCTGCCCCATGCTGACTTAGCCATGAGACAAACATAATAACAAATTTTAGACTACATATCAATATAGAAAAGATCAAAGAGGGTATTCTTCACTACACCACCATGGCTCTGACTCGTCACTACAATACTTCCACAGTATGCTGTCCTCAAATTCCAGCATTCAAAGCCCACTCATCATGCTAACATGACATTTAAGGAGCACTCTGGAGATAGGTGGCATTCCATCTTCACACACACACACTGTCTGCAAGCACCAAACAGACGGTAGGTTCCCAGTGTTCACACGCTGCAGATGTTAAGGCTTAGCCGCAAAATTCCTGAGGAAATTGACTTTTTCCCAAGAAAGTGCAGCTGAGGGGAGACCACACGGGAGTTTCAAATTCTGCACCTTTATAAAGCATCTTTGTGGATGGAGAAAGGCTGAAGAATTTTGACCTTTTTTTTATGATCCAGGGGCCTTTAGGGTGAGCTAAGGTGATCTCCCCGTATCAGTAAGATACATAAGAATGCACAAAATGCAAACCTTTGTCTCTTTGATATCAGGTTCAAGAAACTGAATTAAGAGAGTTATATTTGTATCCCAAAATATAAGCATAGCAAAATGTACACAGCAGAAAACAGATTTATTTACTGTCTAAAATACTTATTAAGACATCAATTATTGTGTATAAAAATACACATACAAGCACAGAATACACATACAAATAAAAAAAGTTACATGCAAGCTGTCAAATAATTTAGGTCAGAAATCCGTCAAAAGAATAACCCAGCTTTGCAAAATGATTGGAGCATCACAATGCAGATGCTAACATTTAAAAAGCTTTTTTTAAGGAGCAGTTGCCTTCCAGAGATACACCGACAGTCGAGAAATTGTATTTTTTTTTTACTCATTTATTCTATGTAATTTTCCATATGGCTATTTACTGATCCAACTCACCTCAAAGCTCCCGGCATCTGTACAATGGCAAACGAGTAAAAAGCCCATTTTGCATGCTACTGAATATTTTTAAAAAATCTCACAGCAGACAGGTGCTGGACATTTGGCAGGCGACCGACAATACTAACTGAGAAACATCTGGCGTCAGAAAAAAATACAAATCCAAAAAGAGCCATGACTGCTTACCTTAAGCCGTGCGAGATCCAGTGAAAGAAGCAATCACTGTAAGCAGAGGACTGGAAAAGTGCTCTGATCAGCTGCTGGAAGCATGCACTTGGTTTTTATGTGTAGGTGGGAGGGGTGTCTCAGTCCTTTTTTGGGGAGGTGGGTTTTCAGAGGAGTAGACCTGCAACTGGGCCAGCAGCTTGCAGCCTCTCAGCCACTAAGCATACATGGATGGGTGTGTACATGAATGGGAGGGAGTGGTGGATACTGGGGGTCAATTGAGAAGGAGTCTGGGCTTCATTTAAGAATAGCAGCTGCTTTAGGTGCTGGAGCTTGTGACAGCCTCTGCTGTCTGATTACTAGCCAAATCCGGGACCAGTCGTCACAATTATTTACTTATTTATTTATCTCATTTTCAACTGCAGATTTAAAAACATTTACTTATGGAATGGACTTTTGTAGAAGTGTACATTCTGGCCTTTCTTTTTCTAAACTTATTTCTGTGGTTTGAGTATTTTATACGGTGTACAATTTGCTGATTAAGCAAAGTTTATAATAAAAGCCTTGCCCTTTCTGTGTACTACTCATTTTTAGGTGTCATCATTAAAAACACAGCTTGTGTGATTGTGTAGTTAAAAAGTGGTATTATTTCATTAGTTAATTTGCTACGGAATGAAAACTATGGACAATCATCTGAACACAAGGATGCTCAGTATCAATCTTCGTTTTATGCAGAGCCTTTCACAGTCCATTCTATCACACAGGAAAGTGAAATAAATTCCAGAAAGCTGCACAACTCTGCACATGTTACTATTCCTCTTTTACAAAAAAGGAATATTTTACAAAGATTTATCAGTGGCTAGTTTATTTATAGGCAGACACAGGAGTGTAGCAAGTATTGCCCCAACCCAGCAAAAAATGTCTATGTAAAAACTGGAAGAAAGACAAAACTTCCACCAATGGAGTAAGCAAAATTTACTCAACAAGATTTCTTAAAATAAGCTAAATAATCTTAAGTACAAATATCTTGATAAAACAAAATAAAATAAGAAAAACACAATTTAATGGTTTGATATAAAAACTTTCTCTTAAATTGATTTCATTTTTTTGCAGTATCCCTCTCAATTTCAAGGTCCTGGGTTCAGCTCCTGGCCTGTTTTATATGTTGTTTTATGTTTTCTTCTTGTATTCAGTTTGATTGGCAACATTTCATTGGTCCTTTGTGGATGTGAGTATCCTTTGAAATGCTTTGAAAGTTTTCCCACATATTATTGATTATTGGTTTACACCTAATGGCGACCCTAAAAAGGAATGGATAGATGGACCCAGATAATACATTCTTGAATGGATGGATGATATTCTTTCTTCTTCTACCCCTTTACACCAATTGCAACTACAGAATAGATATCAGTCAGCCAGTCAGTCATTTTCCAACCTGCTATATCCTAACACAGGGTCATGGGGGTCTGCTGGAGCCAATCCTAGCCAACACAGAGCACAAGGCAGGAACAAATCCCGGGCAGGGCACACACCAGGGACAATTTAGGATCGCCATTACACCTAACCTGCTTGTCTTTGGACTGTGGGAGGAAACCCGCGCAGACATGGGGAGAACATGCAAACTCCATGCAGGAAGGACCCGGGAAGCAAACTCAGGTCTCCTTACTGCGAGGCAGCAGTGCTGCCCAGAATAGATATCATTTATATGCTATAATGTTAGCTTTGCTCAATATACAGTATTTGTAAAATTTGCATCAAAAGAAATGTTCAACCTTAAATGATCAGTAAAAATAAGCCATGTGGCAAAGTATGGGTTTTTATGTTATAACTTCTGGAAAATATGTGTTCTTTCTTTGAAATGCTTTAATGACCTCTTTCACCAATATGTAATTCCCACCAGAAATCCATTTATTCTCCTAATCTTTGTGAGCCTCCTCAGAGGAACCCAACCATAGATAGTAACCATTCAATTCCACAACACACTCGTGGACACACCGACATTCACTCTATGAGGCCAATTCAGGGCTGCCAATTACCATAGGTTACACATCAGTAACACTTTATAATTACATTTATTACCCTTAATAATAAACCATTACAAACCCTCAAAATATATCAATAGTTTCAACTGTAGATTAGATACTGCAAAACAATCTACAAAAAACAAACACAATTTTTGAAGATGTAAAGAAGCATTATATAAAGATTGCTGATGACTTATTAATAGAAGTTGTTATAATGTTACCGATATATACATTAGAATATAGTAATATAACTATATGAATGTACATGAAGTTATGATACTACTACTAGTAATAAAAAACTATTAAGTATTATATAATATAAACAATGTGCAAGTTTGGAAAATGAATGGATAGATAATGTGTGTTAATGACTTATTAATGAAAAGTATTATAAAGTGTTAGCTATATATAAATTAGAATTTATGACATTTAAAACTATGTGACTGTACATGAACTAATAATCTGTTAAGTGCTACTTATTAATGAAAGTTATTATCAAGTGTTACCTACATTTCCAAGTTGTGAGAAGAAAACCATTATATTCAGAGAAAAACAAGTGGGGAGAAGATGCAGAAACAACATAGACATCAGCCAAACCTGAATTTGGACAGTCTCTTGGAGTCGTGAGTGCTAACCATTGATGTTTAGAACTATTTGTTAAATTACTTTGAAAAAATCAATTATTTTGTGGCTGCCAAATTTGTTCATTACATTACTTGTCTTACAGGGCTAGTGAGTTGGACAATAAAAATGAGTAGGTGTTAATGGGACCTTATGTTTGGCTCTGTTTTTTCAATTTTGCTAGTTTGTCTTGAAAACAGGTCCACTGTTTTTTGCTCCTTATTATACAGATGGTGAAAAGCCATCTGTTATTTGAAACTTGTGAGTGAGCTTTAGGTGACGTCACAGTTTACGTAGCTCTGACCGACATATAGGTGTCAAGTGAGGACTGGCTTGTGGTAGGATAAAGATGTGCAGAACTGCAGCATAATGCATTCCAATGTACACCTCACACAATTAACTAAACAACTTGTGAGTGCTTAGGTTTGAAATATTTATGATAACAATACATTTCCATACCAAAAAAAAAACCAGATGTTTTAAAACCACCATGTGTCATCTGTCAGCATGACATATACTTAATTTTTATTTTAAATATGTTGACAATGTCTCTGGATCACACACATCCCCAAGCCACATTGTCCTTGCATAACCTCCATGATGAGCACCCACTACCTCTCCTGCATCTTAAATTTCAGTTTGCTACTTCATCTGAGCACCATCTCCAGTAATTTATCTGCTTACTTGATGCTTCACTAACATTTTCACTAGTTTTGTACTGGACTGATGAACTTTACTGTCTCTTTCTAAATCCAGATGTCACTTAAATGACGGAGCAAAGCTTTAATCCAGTCGGGTAAAACCTCAGTTCATTCCTACATTTTAGACTCTTGTACACTTAATTTGTTTTTATGGTTAACTTTTTTTGAAGGCTTATTGCATTTACCCCAAATGTTTCTTCTTAATTTTAAACATGCTTTTTGAAATATTAGTTGGCATTCATTCGTCACATTTAAAAGCAACTGATACACTCACACATAAAGCTATAACCCTTTACATGTAAGATTTATTGGTTCAGTTTCCCTTAGAATTTTTTAAATTTATGAAGGAAAGACAACATCATGAGAGGGATCAGTTTACTTTTCACCCTGATAATCCCACAGGGCCTTCTACTTTACGTAAATGTTCACTATCACTTCCCCTTTCCAAACCTCAAAATCAAGCTGGATAGCTTCACAGCAAATCCAAGCTGTCACACCACTGCAAAAAGTATTTTCTGTCAACCTGGCCAACATTAAATCAAACATGCTTTGAGGTTTACCGCAGCTTCTTGAATTTTTGTTGAATTAATACTCCAGCAGTTATCGGCCATGGCAGCTGGTAAGCTGACAAGTGGGGCTAAATGCCCACCTCCCCACTTTGGGATCTTAAAGAAAAAATATTTAGTTGAAATAAGGTTTGCTAACCGCTCACATACCTGAGGCTTCACATGCGTGATCCAAATGGAATCATACCAACTTGTGGAAATTTTCAGAATACAATTTAGTCGACATGGGTTGATTTACAACAAATCTTTAGGTATTCTTGTTGATGCATTGAAGCATACTTCAGCACAAGTGGTTTGAAAAATTGCAATACACTTTGAAATTCACAGTGGGGTATTCATTCACTTACAAAAAATGTGAATCTTTTAAACATAACATAGTGCTGTAATTTCATTGATCCAGTTCTTTTGCTTGGTTTGAATCAGCAGATATTTCATTTATCATATTTAAAAGTACTAAAAAGTACATATGTAACATTTTAAAAGAAAACAGTGGTGTGTGTTAGTGAGTGGTTAGTGATTATTTTAGAATAAAAATTTAAGGAAGAATTTTGTCCATAATATATTGGGTCAGGGCAAACATAATGTACTTTGAAAGTAGATATGATTAGGGCATGCCTGACATGTCATCTGTTCTACTTGTAATACAATACATGGTCTTAGTAACTGATTGGTTTATTTATTTACTACTAGGGGGTGTGATCTTTGGCCGGCTTGTCATCCCGGCCAATACCCCCAGGCCGCCAGATGGAGCCCTCCCTGCAGTATGGAGGTGCCCCGAAGACCAGCAGGGAGTCATGGACTATGTTCTTTTTATACAAGACCCTGCTGGATACCACTGGGGCCACAAGAGGGAGCTGCAGGGAGGACCGAAGATTTATTTGTGCCCTGTAACCCGGAAGTGCGTCAGAGGAAGAGCGACATGCTTCTGGGGTGAAAAGAAAAGGACTTGTACCTGACCCGGAAGTGAAAGAATCACATGGACTAGGGATTAGGAAACATTTCTGGGTCGGGTAATATAAAAGGACTATGGGAGCTCCCAGATGGCGAGCTGAGCTGGGTGGTAGGAGGGCAACGCGTCTGGGAGTGGAGGATTGATTTATTGTGTATTGATTGGTGATTGGTATGAATATAGTGGAAGAGAGGGTGCTTTGTGCACTGTGGCAATTTAATAAAGTCAACTATTGGACTTTTACCTGGTGTCTGGAGTCGTGGACAGGGGTTTAAGGGAGCGATAGCACCCCCTATCTGTCACAGGGGCTTCAACCCCCCATCAGGGCTATGTGCCATTGTGAAGAGGGGGGCTGAATGCACCTGAAGGGGATGCGGCTGCTCCATCAAAACCCTCCCTTCAACGGTGATAAAATCAGAAACAATTAACAGCTGTTTTTTTTTAACCTCCTCTTTACTCAATTAGCTGCTGGCTTAGTGCACCTGCAATGCCACGTGATCTCCATTTCGTGCAGAGCTGCGATCATTTAAAAGCCTGTACAGCTCCTTCTTGTCCCCCAGACATCCTCAAACACTATGCAATCTCTTTTCGCTGTTCTGTTATTTCACTGAGTAATATTTTCCATTAGTTTGCGCTAATGCGATCTTTACGCTCACTTTTTTGAGACTTTAGAATTTTCCTACTTCTATTATCTCTAACCTGCTCTGCATGTGTATCACGGGACTTGCTTCCAAAGGTTGTAAGTATGATGTTACTTGTCCGTCTCGCAGGGACGTGAAAGTGTCTCTCTGTTTCCCTTCAAAAGATCTGTCTTCCAAAGATCATGTCTCATCACAAGATTTTTTTTTATAATAGAGAGATATCGCATCATTTAGAAAAGATTTCTTTTTTTTTTTAAATATCAAGTCATTTAGAAAAGCCTATTGGTATAGTGCCATTCATTAGCCTTGAGACATTCATTATTTTCAACCTTACTTCAGGTTCATGGATGCCAAAGCCTTTTCCAGTAATAATAATAATACATTTTATTTATATAGCGCCTTTCCCATGCTCAAGGCACTTACAAAATTTAAGAAAGAACAGCAGGGTATATAGCATTGTACAAACCAGATAAATAAATAAAGAAGATTAAGACAGTAAATTCAGAGAAAAAGCCTAACAGAAAACATAATTGATGGTCTAGCACACACACACAGGTTACATGAGCATCTTGACATAGAGCTAAACTGAGAGAAGGGTGATAGATAGATAGATAGTTCTTTAGAGAATGTAGTCAGTTTCAAGATGTATCAGTTTGTCTATCTTTTTGCCTATCGGAATATATAATGACATTCTGTTGTTAAAAAAATATCCATGCATACAATATTAATGGAGTGCTGCACTTCACTCTATGACTTTATAAATAAATTTTTCTTTCTATAATCTGCTATATTAGTAATATTTCATTTAATTTGGACTTGATTGATTTGTGAAACTTTAAAGAATAAGAGATGCCAGTTCACATTGTAATGTAAAAGAAAGGCAATAGTTTGGTCATTTATGTAAGTATACTAAGCAAGTTCTAGTTATGAAAATGTAATTTACGTAATGTATATAAACCCGTTTCAATAATTTATTAAATATATACAATGTTTTGGTTACTGCTAAGGGCTTTCTTTCCTCTCTTTTTTATTTTGCTCAATATTTTATTTAAATTTGTGCTTAATAAACTTCCCACTTAATATGAATTAGTTATCATTTATTTTTGGAAGTTTTTTTTTGTTTTGTTTTGTTTTGCTATTAGGCCCAGAACGTGTCCTTTTAGCTTATGGACTTGTAGCTTTTGGTAAGATTTCCTTACACCCTGCAAAATCATTTATACATCACACAGACTACAGTATATAATTAAGAATATAAAGATACTATTAGTTATCTCAATATCTCCTTTAAATTCATTTTAAAAGATTAGACTTCCACAGCCATTACGCAGTAATTTGTTTCAGAGTGTCATGACCCTTTACAAGAAAATGTGTTTTTGGGATTCCATCCTGAATTAAATTCCCCTTAATTTCACCAGTGCCCCATAGAATGTATTTTACTGATAACCATAAGAAGTTTTAAGATGTATTTGATTAAGACTACACAGGTTTAATTTCCGCTAGACTCACATAATAGGGTAGGGCTATCATTAAAGGGATGCACTTGGTTGTTCTTCTCTACATAGCTTCTAGAACCGCTGTGTCTTTTTACCGCACAACAACCAGAGCTACTCAAAGTACTCCAGATGTCGTCTTGCTAGAGAATAATACTGATCATAACGTCCATTGATTAATAGTAAACAATGTTCAAAAGATGGCATAATATTTGATTCGTTTTTTTACTTGCTTTTATATTTTGCCTGTATGATGAGTATGTGTTGTTATTTACAATGAACATTTGCCCTTTATATCTCTGTGCAATTTCATTAGGCTGTTGTGCATCTTTTTGTTCTGCATGAATAATGTATTGATTATGCAGCTACTTATTTTGTAAACCTGCTTCACTTGTTGCTGGGTGGCAGTGGACCAGAGAGGTACCTGGAAGAAATATACGACAAGGCAGAAATTTATCTTGGATTAAACTGCAGCTCATGACAGACCATAGCCATGCATCCAGCCACCCTCACTTATTCCAAGGTAATTTAGAGCTATAAATCAGCCTAATCTGCACATCTTTTGGATGTGAGAGGTAGCTGTTTTATATGGAGAATAACTGTGCAGGTAAGGCAGGGGTGTCAAACTCAAGGCCCACAGGCTAGATACCCCAAGGGGGCCGTTTTAAAGTGTTCTACTTCATCGATATTAAAAATATGACCAGTAGTTTTCTCAGAGACCTCCTTTTATGTATTGTGTAGACTCATTCCTTCTATAATAAAGATTTGTTACATTTATATTTGGCTTTAAAATGAGCATCCCGTCTGCTCGCCTTTATCTGCGCAGCACAGTGCACCACAGGTACTAACATGTAAATAGAATGGAAACTGGCTGCTCATAATGACCCAACAAGAAAAAGTGAAAACGGGTTTTAGCATGATGCAAAAGATTTTAGAGTATCATAATGGAGATGGTAGCTCACCTTTCATACATGCTGGCATTCTGCTTACTTTTTAAAGTTGCACATGGGGCAGGCAGGCTACTCTGATGTGGCTTATGTGACTCTTGTCACTGCCATACACAAATACTTTTGTCTTCTTTATTGACATGATTATTATATGTAGACAGTAAATGCATTTAACTTCCACCCTTGATATCCATTTCTGACCAACTGTAAATGTGATTTGTGTGATCACCAAGTTTTTAATTTGGACACATACCATTCAATCTTGATTCATGTTAATGCAGGTGTAAATGGATGTGCTTTACTTTAGCTTCAAAATTCTTGCCCCCCCCCCCAACTTGACTTTATACTCTGATGTAATTTTTTTATTCAATGATGATTACAGTCCTTCAGCTTTCTTAACCAGCTATGATCTATACATGTGTATATATGATGCTAAGTTTAATAACTGACTCACTTACTCATCAACAAAAATCACATTTAATAATAATACATTTTATTTATATAGTGCCTTTCCCATGCTGAAGGCCCTTCACATAGTCTCATGAAAGAACAGGTATATGCAGCATTGAATACAAATGTTTCCTGAATAGAACACTAAAACAGATACTGTAGATACAAGATATACAAAAGTATTAAAGCATTTTTTTTAATCTTGCCTGTACTCTGCGTTATGGTGCACGATACTGAAAATGCAGACATACTTCTTACAGTATATTTATTTCCTTTCACCCTACACTTACCCAGATCTTTGCAGATACGGAGTACACATGAAATGCATGTATTTCAAATAACAATATAGTGTATTATTTACCCTATACAACTCCATGCAACTCGCACGCAGATAAGGAGACTTGGCTTGAGCCGGGAGAACGTTTTGCCCAAGTTGAGCTCTGTCAAGGCAAGTGATGGGACAGCAGGTTGCTTGCTGCTTTTGCTGATCGCCACATTTACAAAACAAAAGACGCTGATGGAGAGGTGCGAAGGAATTTAAGTTGGGCCGTGATAGCAAGTTTTTTCGTAGGCTTCAGGGATTATAGTGTTAAAGTTAACCTCCTGGTCTCACTGCCTTGTCTGTCTTCCCCCAGACATCCTCTGCTTTATTCTTTATGCTTTATTATGCTGTATTTGAATAAAGTTTCTGTTTCTTAACACTAGAATTACCAAAGCTTACGAGAAAACTCGTAAATCCAGCCCACCTTAAATCCACTCGCACGTCTCCATTCAGCATCTTTTGTCTTGCAAATGTGTTTATAATCCCAAACAGCAAGCAGCCTGTTGCAGGTGCCTAGGCTAAAAAAATATTGTTATTCAGAACACATGCATTTCACATGTGTTCCGTGTCCACAAAGATCTGTGTAAGTGTAGGATGATAGAAATGTTGAACTCATACCTAAAAGACAAAACTTTTTCAATGTATTTGTACTAATGATAAAAAGTAAAGATAAAGTGTATAATGTGTGAAGACTGAAGTCCAAATATCAAATAAGCACTTTCACAAAAGATACAAGTATAACAGAACAAATGTGCTCCCCCCCGCCCAGACTATAATCGAAGAAAAAGGAATCAGGTTAGTGTTGCTTATTTATACTGGTTAGAGCTGCTGACTCCAATTCAGAAGGTTCTGGGTTTAAGTCTTAACGTCTCCCAAAATAAACATTTTGAGTAGTGAGCTGTTCTTATTATTACTATCATACAATAAAAGCATACATTTCATTTGAGTCTGTAACAGATGCTGTAAATGTATGGTACTTGTAAAGGTTTTATTCTCTCAGTCACGCTCGCCCTGATCTGACACTGCTGTTTTCAAATAAAGACGCGCTATAACAGAGGTGAACTCAGATCGGAGAAAGAGAACAGAAGCCCTTCCCGCAAGAAACATCCACTCGCATACAAGAACAATGCAGCTGCACCAGGCGTAAAGGCGAAGGATGGCACCGTTTGGATACAGGACAAAGTCCGGCGTCATCCTGCCAATCACATGTTCTTCAAAGAAACAGCACAGCTTACAGAGCTCGCTAACGTATCATGCAAACTCATGTTTGTGATTATGTTTTGTGATGGTCTTTACATAAGAAGCATGTATATGTTACTTATATAAAAGCCACATCGAATGTTACTTATCTTGGTTTATTTACTTATCTTCCTACAGCATAAAGTCACAAGTATACTGCAGAGCTTCCTCTGTTTGATCCTCAAGGGCATGCTCACAAATTACACATGTAATGCTATGAAAAATACCTGCTGACACTTTAGTACGCGAGCAATGGTATGAGAATGCAGTTAGACTTTTTTTGGGCACATACACCACGCTAGTGTTTAGATCTGGATGGTGTAGCGTTGGCGAGCTCTGTAAGCCGTGCTGTTTCTTTCAAGGACAGGTGATTGGCAGGATGACGCTGGACTTTGTCCTGTATCCAAACTGTGCCATCTTTCGCCTTTTTGCCTGGTGCAGCTGCGTTGTTCTTATATGTGAGTGGACATTTCTTGCGGGGAGGGCTTTTGTTCTCCTTCTCCGATCTGAGTTCACCACTGTTACAGCGCGTCTTTATTTGAAAACAGCAGTGTCAGATCAGGGAGAGCATGAACGTGACTGAGAGAATAAAACTGAATAAAAAAACGCTAACTTTGACAAGCACTATAAATTTACAGCGGCTATTACAGACGCAAATCAAATGTATGTTTTTATTGTATAATATTAACAATAATAGCAGCTCTCTACTCAAAACGGTCAACTTGAGAAGCTGCCAGCATCGAACCCAGAACCTCTTGATTGGGAGTCAGCAGTTCTTAGCATTGCAATACGCAAGCTGTCGCATCAACCACCTACCTAACCTGCTTTCTTTTTTCTTCGGTTAAATTCTTGAATAAAAGTGCACTTGTTTTTATACTTGTACTTTTTGTGAAAGTGTTTATTTCAAATTTGTATTTCAGGTTTCACACCTAAAACATTTCATGTCTACATTTTTTCAATTATTACTAAAACATGAAAACGTTTCTGTGTTAACTACATTTTAAATAGATTGTTGTTGACAAGGAACACACATGAAATGTATGTATTCCAAATGATGATGTACTATTTTACCCTATAAAGCTCTTCTTTGCAAAATGAACTGCGGCGGTGGGCAGGGGGATGGGATACCAGACTGCTTGCTGTTAATCGACACATTTACAGGACAAAATACGCTGAAGGAGAGGTGAGAATGGATTTAAGGTGGGCCAGATTTATGAGCTTTCTCGTAGGCTCTGGTAATTCTAGTGTTAAAAAAAAAAAGAATCCTCCTTATGCTTTAAATCAGCTGTTTTATCTAGTCCTGAATTAAGGGCTAAGTTATAGTGGTCAACAAGATTATCTAGTGAGCCATGAACACTGTTCCTTTTCTCAGTGGTCCACATGCACGCCTTCCACAATATATGTGTTGATTGCTGCCAGGTCAAGCGTGTTATAGCACACAGCAACTGGCCACCTGCGTGTTCCTGCTTGCACTAAATAAGCTCACACCTTCTGGTGAACGATGTCAACGCAACTCTGAGAAAAAAAGAAAGAGACAAATATATGGGACATTGGGTATAAATTTATTGTACTTGTAAAAGTTAGCTTATTTCAGTTTTAGTCTCTCAATTACGATCACGCTCTTAACACCCATTCCAGATCTGACTCTAAGTAACAGCGGCAGCATAAATTCATACCCGATCTGACACTGTTCGTTTTCAAATAATATTGCATTAGTGCGATGATGTTTTCTGATTGGTACTATTCAGGTCAAAGACAGAGCAGAACAAAACAAGCCCACCAGCAGTAGCATATAAGGATTAAAACAGAGATATCTATTGACAATACAGTCCAAATACTATAAACATAAAATATAATCTTAAACATAATTGAGAGAGTAAACCCAGGGAATGATGTTAAACAGTAGCCCTAGATAAGCATAGTTTGCCCTAATACAATAAACCAAAGGTATGATGTTAAACAGTCTCCTTAAAAAAAAAAGAAAATGTACACATACATACATATATGCATATAATTTTAACTAAAACATAAACAAGAAGTGTTCGAAAAGGAAATAGGATGTATAATTAATTTCCAGTATCATTGCAAGCGGATTAAACAGCCAGTAAGATCTTCTTTGCCATGCCAAGACAGGATGCGACTCATGATCATATTTCAAAAAAACTGTCAGGATCAGTTTTTTTAGCTCTTTTTCTGCTTCCTCCAGAAAAGAAAAATGTAGAGCTTGCCTTGAATGCTCACTATCAGTTTGGCGGGATGCAAGAAGTATCTAATCTTGGCTTTCCGTAAGTGCTGTTTATTGTTGTAAAATTTGGCACGTTTGGCTGTTGTTGAGGGTGAGAAATCAGGGAATTGTAATGACAAATTCTTGTAATTTTTCAAAATGCATAAGAGTCCTAGGTTTAAAGGTATTTGATCCATATATTTGAGCATGCGGTAAGCTGCTGCTCTCTCGCTGTCTGATTTGAAGTCCTCTACAATTACTTTAGAGAATATGAATTTCACTGGGTTTGGACTTTCATGATTCTCAGGGAAACCTTCGATTCTAATATTATTCCTTTCACATCCACCTTCCAGTGCAGCAAGTCTGTCTCCGAGTACTTTCAATTCGGAATATGCAGTTATTGCTTTTCCATCATAGATGCCAGTTGTTCAGCTATTTGAAATCGAGTCGTGAACATTTGCTTAATGTCTTCAAACTGAACGCCAAGTGCTCTCAGTTTATTCTCGAACTTAGACACATTTTCCTGTATTTGTTCCTCAATTTTTCTAGCATACTTCCCTGGTCATTAATATCCTGATGTAGCATCTCATTTATCATGTGTATGTCCTTTATTTCCTTCCTTATATAATTTCTTTCTTTCTTTATATCTTTCTTTAAATCATTCTTGAGCTCCTTTATGTCTTGAGTAATGGCCATTGCAGCGATCATTACCTTTAGTTCGGACAGATCATTTCGGTCTTCTCCATGCTCTGCAGGTAAAGTGGCAAGCCCAGTTAAAATCGATGTTCACAGCTCACTATCCTGAACTGACTGACTTGCACATTCGCTCCCACTTTCGCTTTCGGCTGGAGATGACACAGCAGTGTCAGGTTCCCGGGGAATCTGTGCTTTTGCTTATCTGTTCCAGGTCAGTCTCTGAAAGGCTGTACCTTGAACATGGACTTGATGCCTGTCTAGGCTTGGATGAAGCTTTAGCTTTCTTTTCTGTTTCTTTCTGAGCCCCTTTCGTGCTGCTCATGTTTATATATGCCTGCATGTACTGTAATTGAACCCCCTCGGGTTGAGCAAATACAGTATACCATGGGATGATTAAAAAATAAGAGAAAAATAACACAGCTGCTAACGGAGTTCTGCTTCAGATGTCCATCTCCCGTAATGGACGAGACCAAATTCGAATCTTCCTTTCTATTTACATCCTCCCAAAAACTTTAAAAACTCCCAAACTCAAATATCTTACACATAGAAGTTTCAATATTGCAAAATTGCAGCTGTTTTGCTCATCACTGCCTATCCTCAGTCAAGTTGAATTTATAGAGCACATTTAAACTGTATGAAACAGTATAAACAGTAAAACATTACACAGTAACAGAAAAACCGTACAAACACATTTATGCTGTGTACTAGGTGGTTCGCCCCCTGTTCGCTTCGCTCGCCAACATCCCCGGCCTGTGCTACGCGCCAGCCTTTTCTTATCATTGCCGCTTGCGTTGTGAAGAGGTGGGCTGAACGCAACCCATGGAGATGCAGTCGTTCCTCCGAAACCCCCTCTTAAACGGTGATACAATGAGAAACAAATAGTTTTTTTTTAACCTCCTCTTTGTTCGATCAGCTGCTGACTTGCTGCTGCCGCTGCCATGCAGTGTGATCTGCATCTCGCGTGGCACTTCAAACATTTAAATGCCTGTAGAGTAGCTGTCGTACTCTTTGACTTTTATTTCCAGTCCCGGGCATGGTTAAATCTCTTGGCACAAACTCTCATTTCACGGGATGTGAGTTCTTAATATTTTTTAGTTTATAATGTAAAAATGGAATAAGAACATGAACATCTAATAACACTACATTAAAGTTCAATAAATTCTGAAAAGATTGATACCAAACATATAAATGTAGGTTTTAAAATAAGCCCGAATTAAAAAGTGACAAAAAATGTGACATAAAAAGTCACATAAAATTGTTGCACAAAATCTTTGCACTTTTAGGCTTAGGATTTTATATATAGAGAGTAGATATGTATATATTCAGTAAATAAAATACATGTACACCAAAATAAATACCCACATACAAATTTAAAAAGCTAAGGCAAAAAGAGGTTTTCAGGTGGGATTTAAAAGTGACTAAAGTTTGTTCTGACCTAATATAAAAAGGTAGACTATTCCAAAGTGTAGGGGCAGCTACTGTAAAAGCATGGTCCCCTCTAAGCTTAAGTCTAGAACTGGGCATGACAAATAACTTCTGGTAAGATGATCTCAGTGATCATGGAGGAAAAATAGGGTGTAAGAGGTCAATAAGATAAAGGGAGGCTAAACAATTCAGTGACCTAAAAGCAAACAGTAAAATTTTAAACTCAGTCCTGTAGTGAACAGGAAGCCATTAAAGAGAAGCAAAGACTGCTGTGATGTGATTCTGTTTTCAGGTGCCTGTTAGAAGCCTGTCATCAGTGTTCTGGACTAGCTGAAAATGAGCAAGGGATGACTGATTAACTCCATTGTATAATGAGTTGCAATAGTCAAGCTGAGAAGAGACAAAAGCAAGAAGTAGTGTGTCAGAATCATGTACAGAAAGAAAGGGCTTGACCTTAGCTAATACCCTAAACTGACAGAAACAAGCTTTCATAATGGAGGGTTTACAGTAGGTTGTCAAAGGGCCAAGATTACTTGCAGGAGCACAAGTAAGATCAGAAGGTCCAAAATGCACAATCTCTGTTTTTTTTTGTCATTAAAACTAAGAAAATTTAGTGACATATTTTAATGTCTTCCGGAAATTCCAGTAAAGGTTTAAAAGAATTTGTATTGATCTGTTGCAGTGGAAGATATATCTGTCTAACATCCGCATAGTTATAGAAAGAAATATTGTGTTTTTTAAAAATGGATCCTAAAGGCAACGTACAGTGAAAAAAGAATATGCCTCATAATAGATCCTTGATCAACTCTCACTTGTGATAGAGGCCATGGATGACGAAAGATTACCCAGGCTGACTGAAGGGCTTCTGCTTCTGAGGTTTGAACCATTTCAAAGCAGTTCCTTGTATACCCAAATACTGCTCAAGTTGGAAGATAAGGATGTCATGGTTGACTGTATCAAATACCTCATTTAGATCTAACAGAAACAAGACAGTAGTATCCCCAGAGTCATTTATTAAAAACAGACTGTTTAGAACCCCTAAAGTGGAAACTCTGTGCTCTGGTGTGTCTTAAATCCAGACTAAAATGTTTCAAAAATGGCATTTTCATTTAAAAGGGTTTGCAGCTGTAGAAAGACAACCTTTTCCAGAATTTTAGAAAGAAAGAGCAATTTGGAGATGGGTTTGAAGTTCAAAAAACCTGTAAAAGCCACACTTTTTTAATTAAATGCTGCACCACAGCATGTTTAAAAAAAGGCAGGGACTGAACCATGATGTTATATTTTAGATAATCAACAAGGTACGATTTGGACAACTTGTTGGGTGACGTCGTGATGGACTTGGCCAAATGTGTACTTCATTTTACTGTGTACACCACTCATGGCAGAATATCTGAAATGAGCTGATCACACTCCATTTTTTTATCAGTGTTTGCAATTTTTGAAACGGCCAATGCTGTAGTTCACCTGCATGCTGTCATTATATTTGCAATGCTAATCAATAATAAAAAATGCAAATTAATTGCCAAGTCAAATACACAATGAATCAGAGTCAAGTGTTTTTTGTTTCTATAGCTGTTTTTTAGAATGTGATACAAGCAGAACATAATAGTGCTTTTGACTGCTTCATCGTTTCTCAGTGCTAGGATTGCCCGTGTACTCATTTCTTCTGTTCATAACCCTACGGGATGCAATTCTTCATTAAGATTTGGACATAATAAGTCTTCTTTTATTGGGAACTTAAAGTGAGGAAAACATAAATATTTATAAGAGCTGAGAGTGCTATCCTGTAATATGGAATTCTGCTGCAATGTCTTCCACACCAACACCTTGCCGCCCCACTGTAGATGCTGTCTACTGTCAATACTGTACAAACTTTATAATCATTTTTCTTTTCTCTTGTTGTACAATGCTTAATATGTCAAATTCATTGCATGGGTCATGTAGAAATGCAGCCTTTAAACATATTTACTGTAGGTATTGTAATAAGTTAAAATAAAACACAATTCAGTATTAAGTTGGTAAACTTAAAAACAAATTCTTAAGTGAACAAAGTATAAATCCACATGTAACGGCAAAGGATTGCAAAGCATTACATTCAAATATGATGGAAGCTACCATTTTAACAAGATGTGCTTCAAGGTGAAATTAAATTTATACCTAAAATTTCCATTATTCAAATTATTACCTGTTTGAATTCAAAAGAATACAGTTTCCACTAAAATTGGGGTCTCCAATGACTTATCAACAAAAACCAAGTCACAAGGAAAAGACCAAACTGATCTACAGCAGGAATGTTTTATTCATATGCAATTGTAAGCAGCAGAGTAAGGAGCTCTTTTGAAGTATTAGGTCCTTGTGAAGTAAACAACAAATATTGTATACAGTGAAGGAATATCTTCTTATATAATACGCTACCGTGGCTGTCCGTTTGTCTGCCCAAGATTTTAAATCACCTGTAGCTTGCAAACTGTTTGACCTATTGACCTGAAATTTGGTACACATATACAACGTGACGTCTACTATCTGCTTTTGGGGTGATGATTGACCTTCAAGGTTATTCCTCTTTTATTTTTATTTTATTTTATTATAGAATCAACTCTCGGCAGCAGTCAGCAGAGCGGACATGTGGCACATGAGTAAGGATGCCGTTCTCATCACTACCACCTTCGCCATCACTTACCCTACCTCTTCATATCTTAAATCATTCTTGAGGCAGATTGAAGACTTAAGTGTCAGCTTAAGTGAACAATTAAGGAAAATGTACTAAGTAATTGCCAAACAAACATTGAATTAATCAGTTTTAATATGGAGACGGAGCGGGCCGCTAGGGTGGAGAAAAGAGCTGCTCAGGAAACAGCAAGCTCATAAACCAAACAAATGCTAAATGTACAGAGAAAGAATATGAAAACTATGAATGCTCAAGTCAAGTGTATTCACTGCACGTTATCGTCTAGTGCATCGCACTGGTTAGTTATATAATACTTCTGACACGTTCAACGATGGCGACACCATAACTGAGGCCCATTGTCTTAAAAAATTTCCTGGACACAGTCAAGTAATGCAGCTAGTGCCCAATTAAAGAAACACTGAAAAGGAGGGAAGATAGTTTCAAGAGTATATGACTGTGGTGAGCAAAGAGGCACGTGTGTTTGTAAAGATAATGTGGTGATAGATGTTTTTGATAAATCTATCTTGGATTATAATGTGTTATTTTTGGCCTCAATAAAATTGTGTTTGACACCACTAAGGTAAGGCAAAAATGAATGTACATATTCAAGTCAAGTTGGGAAGCATGCACTGGAACAGTGCATTGCCGCACCCACTACACAACGAAACAACTCGGGATCCGGGTCTGAACCCTTCTCCAGAAGACGTCCTTTCCAGTCCCATTCCAATGACTTTCCATTGAAAACATCACTACTTGACAATTAATTTCCACTTCCTCAGTTTTATATTGCATTTCCTGTCATTTATACATAAAAGTACTGCTGTGGAAACTCTGATTTTCATTTGTATGTTTCTACACTCATTTTGAAAGCTGTATCATGACTACTCAACCACCAACGACAGTGTATGGGGAATTCCCCCAGCTCTTGATCTTTTTGTGCTGTGTTTTATTTCTTCACAATATATATAGTATATAATATAGTATATAATATAATGTATGTAATATATATATCTTTCTGTTTTGCCGTTTTTAAATAAAACCACTTACAAAACCTAAGAGACTATCTCAAAAATGTAAACAATTGATTTCTATAATGCAGGAGTATCAAACTCAAGTCCTGGAAGGCTGCAGTAGCTGTCATTCCAGCCCCTATGTTAATTACTAGCCAATTACTATTGATGAAACACATGTCTTTTGCCTTAATTTTAACTGGCTTGCTTTTTCAAGACTCAGAACCCTTATTTCTTTTCCTTAAACGCCAACCAAACAGTGATATACAAGGTGAATCAACACGGCTAGCTAATCTTATCCAATTTGCACCTGTTTGTCTGTCAGGTGAAAGTCTGAGGAATATTGACCTGTTTTTGTCCACAGTTTGAGGGTGCCATCAGGAAAAAGAAAATCCACAGTTATTGGAAATGTCTGTTGTCACAGAATATAAGCACCAACAAGGTATGGATTTAATTAACTGGGTTCACTAGTAACAAGAATTGGCTTCTAATTACAAAATTGTTTGGATTTTGAGTTTCCCTATTAGGTGGGCCATATGTTGGCTGGCTTTGCATTGAATCTCATTTTTGTTTAGCAGCTAATATAAAAAAAATAAAATAAATAGAGACCTACTCTTATAAAACCAGTCAGTTAAAATTAATCAAAATCAGTCTGTTCAATTAGCAAAAGCAATTTGTTATCAATAAATAAAGTTGATGGAAGTAAAACCTGCAGAAAACATGCATAAAAGTTCTGTGTAAGGCTGCTACAGCTCTGTGATATCATGCTGGCCACTCAAAGCATTCTGGGATGCTTAGAAAAAAAGTTTGCCTAAGCAGGCCCACATGGTGAATTTTTACAAAAATATTCAGAAATCAAGGTCACCGGTGAACACTGCATATTCACTGCAAAAATTGTGTTGGTGAATTTCACCGTTCAACACTACTGGTTACAAGACATTTTTAAAATGGACTAGGAAATGGCTATCAAGCCCCCTACTGCTTTTTGGGAAAACAGGACTTTAAGTATAGTTAAAACCTATTGAAAAATACAGCCCTTAAATCAATTTACTAATTCCCAGTCTTTGTTACGAAAACAAAATATATTAATTTACCTACTACTATCCAATTAGTTTAAATAAAAATATTAAAAAGGAAATATGGTTTTATAGGTGGATTAGCTGTGCTACCCATCTAAGACTGGTTGAAGTATTCAACATAGACCACAGCGTACACAGCATCGACGTTTACAGTGCACAATTTACTGGCATGTAATTTGTACTGCATGTAGTTTTACAATACATTGCATTTGTTATTTTAACAGATTCCACATCACAAACTGCTTTTATGATACCCATTCCAAATGGCATATAACACACGTTATAACAATCAGACAGACACACAGGTTGAAAGACACAAGCTCAGATGCGTGTCCTTTTATTAAGGTGGATGACGCTGACATCTTGTATAGTATAAAAAAAAGAAAAGAAAAACATTAGTTTTTTTATACTAGGGGGCTTTGGCCCCTGCTCGCTTTGCTCACCCACCTGGGGTGTGCTACGCACCAGCTACTTCACGTCTCTGCCTCTCTCACGTTGTGAACAGGGGGGCTGAATGCACGTTAAGGAGATGCAGTCGCTCCTCCGAAACCCCCTCTTAAATGGTGATACAATGGGAAACAAATACATTTTTTGTTATTTTACCTCCTCTGTGCTGGCTTGCTGCTGCTGCTTGTGCCGTGCTGTGTGATCTACGTGTCATGCAGCACATCGAACATTTAAAAGCCTATACAGCAGCTGACCTTTTGTCTCACTGCCTTGTCTCATGGGACATTAAAGTGTCTCCGAGAAAATCATGTCTTGTCTCCTTCCAAGATTTTTTTTATAATAGAGAGGTTTATCTATATTTAGTGTCTAGCATTCTCACAATTGAAATATTTATAATTTAGTTATAATGCTTTCATTAGATGAATGGCCACAAACAAATTTTCTTGCAACTTTCTAGTTAAACTTACCATTACTACTACAATACAATACAGTTTATTTTTGTATAGCCCAAAATCACACAGGAAGTGCTGCAATGGGCTTTAACAGGCCCTGCCTCTTGACACCCCCCCCAGCCTTGACTCTCTGAAAAGACAAGAAAAAACTCCCAAAAAAAAACCTTGTAGGGAAAGAATGGAAGAAACCTTGGGAAAGGCAGTTCAAAGAGAGACCCCTTTCCAGGTAGGTTGGGCGTGCAGTGGGTGTCAAAAGAAGGGGGTCAATACAATACAATACACAGAACAGAACAAATCCTTAATACAGCATAATAATAGAAAATTTATAAGTACGGAGCAGAATTTAACAGTAGATGATATCGCATAATAAGATTTGGATATTTTTAGAGTCCTGGAGACCTCATCCATCAAGCTGCCTCCGCATTTGGCCATTCCATGGCTGAAACGTTGCTCGGCCAGCCAATCCGATGAAAGGACCCCTCTTTCCCATGATTCCTGTGATCCTCCATCAGGGATGACTTTGCCATAGGCAGGCAAACAACTTGGCAGGTGGGCCGTGGCACCAATTGCCACATTTGAGTACCGAGAACAGAAACAGAATAGGTGAGGGTTAGTATTCAATTATAACTATCATGTTACTTATGTTTTAGTGCTAATGACTAACAACAGAGATGCAGTATGTACAGTTAATCAGCAGCTCTAGTCAGGATATGCTAAACTGAAGTAGTGAGTCTTAAGCCGGGATTTAAAGGCTGAGACTGAGGGGGCATCTCTTACAGAAGCAGGCAGACCATTCCACAGTTTAGGGGCCCTGTAACTAACAGCTCGACCTCCCACTGTTATTTTATTAATCCTTGGAATCATAAGCAGACCGGCATCTTGAGATCTTAATGTGCTCAGGTTTGTAAGTCATGATAAGTTCAGACAAGTAAGCTGGACCTTGGCCATTTAATGCTTTATATGTTAAAAGGAGGATTTTGAAATCTGCCCTAAACTTAACCGGGAGCCAGTGTAAGGATTTAAGAACTGGAGTTATGTGTTCATATTTTCTATAATAATTCTTGCAGCCACATTTTGGATTAACTGGAGGCTGTATAAAGAACAGTGAACACCGCATTGCAGTAGTCAATCCTACTATAGACAAATGCATGAATTAATTTCTCAGAATCCTGTTTATTTAGAAAGCGCCTTAATTTCCTAACATTTTTAAGATGGAAGAAACATGATTTGAACAACTTTGTAATATGCGCTTTAAGTGACATGCTATCAAAGATAACACCTAGATTGTGGGCTGATTCAGTAAAATTATTTGGGATGCCAACTGAGTTAAATGATGACAAAATATTGCTGTGATCAGCGTCATTCCCTCCAACAATTAACATCTCTGTTTTATCTGTATTTAAAGACAAGTAGTTATCATTCATCCACTCCTTTAATTCGCTAACACAACTAATTAAAGACAACATCGGAGAAACTTCATTTGATTTAAATGAAAGGTATAACTGGATGTCATCTGCATACGAGTGAAAATTAACATTATGTTTCCTAATGAGAAATCCCAGTGGAAGCATGTAAAGTGAAAACAGTAAAGGTCCCAGTACTGAGCCCGGCGGGACACCATATTGAACTTCTGTGTATAATGATGGAGTACTGTCAGCACATTTCTGTACATTTGGAATCGATTTGATAAATAAGAACTAAACCAAGCAAGCACGGGGCCTGTAAGCCCAACATCGTTTTCTAGCCTGTGCAGTAAAATAGAATGATCAATGGTGTCAAATGCTACACTTAAGTCTAACAACATAATTACAGTGGAGTTTCCTTCATCAGAGGATATCAGAATGTCATTTACAACCCGTGTTAGTGCAGTTTCTGTACTATAACCAGTGCGAAAACCAGACTGGAATTTCTCAAATAAATTGTAATGCGTAAGGTTTACTACTAGCTGTCATTTAATCTTGTAGATTATTTGCATTATTCTCTTACTTGTTTTGTAAACATCTTGGAAATATTCCTATTATGCTACATAATGTCAAAAATGATTTATGTAGCATTGCATTAAGGTATGAAATATGTTGTTTCATGCAGTTTTTTATTCTGCAGTTCAAAGAAATATGTAAATAATTAAAATTTACCTTTACTAACCGTTTTTAAGTGACCACTAATTTTCATCACTGTGCACAACAGTAAAATTGTCATTCCTATTAGAAATGTTTTAATGCCAAATTTCTAATTATTTACACTTTCCTGATCAAATTAGGTGAAATAGCATTTTAAAGAATGTTATCGAAATGTAACCATGCTAAGTTTTGTTATCTTTGTGACATCTATGATATAATGAACTAAATGAAGCGTTTAAGAAGTCATATATCACAATATAATGCATTATTGTCGTATAATATTCATGTTTTACGTTAAAATTTTAGTTTAGGTACTGCGAAAACGCATCTACTACTGTTTTGCTCTTATGTAATAAGACCTTAACATAAAATTCTTTGGTCTTCATAACACATACAAAATATCAGTAAAATGTTTATTAATCTCTGCAATGTGACATACATACAAAACTCCACTTTGGAGTGGTCTGAGGTGGCTTAACTGAGATACATTTCTTTTGATATTACATAGTTAATAAGTGACATGTGAATCCTTCATATTAACACATAACTTTACCCTCTTGTCAATATACCACACCGTACAGACTGGAATAACCTGCAGTATCTGCTGATGTTTTATTAGTGTTATGAAGACCCAAAGATTTTTATTAATTTTATTGCAATCATTCCATAGAAATAGATACATTTTTACAAAAAATAGGATTGAAAACAAGTCGCCCCCCCACCCCTGAGAGAGAGAGCATGACCAACGGAGTAAAACTTAAGGCTTGTAAACATACCTAAATTGATGAGTTTAATAGGGCAATAGACATGAATGGAAAAGAAAAAGAAATGTGGAGATAACTGCTACCTCAGTGCATTAAGAGCTTATTCTAAAATATTATTGATTAGATCCTGCCAGGTTTGTAGAAATTCTGTACAGATCCAATTTCAAATAGTATAAAACATTGGTTTCCCACTGACGTAAAAGAGGAAAGTTAGGATTCTTCCAGTTTAGCAAAATAAGTTTGTGTGACAAAAGTGTAGTGAATGCAATCACAGGTTGTTTGTCCTTCTCCACTTTAAACCCATCTGGAAGAACACCAAACATAGCTGTTAATGGGTTAGGAGGGATTGAGACACAAAGGCTGTCTGAAAGGCACTTAGAAATTTTGGTCCAAAATGATGTTAATTTGGTGCAGGCCCAAAACATGTGACCCAGTGAGGCTGGGACTTGATTGCAGTGTTCACAGGTTGGATCTTGCCCTGGAAACATTTTGGACAGTTTTAGGTAAGACAGATGTGCTCGATATATAATTTTGTGTTGAATAATTGTATGCTTTGCACATATGGAACTCGAGTGAAGTCTCTGCATTGCTATTTTCCACATTTTTCTGATATATTGATTAAGAGATCTTTTTCCCATTGTCCTCTTGGATCTTTAAAAGAGAGTGACAGCAAAATAATTTTATATATTGCAGAGACAGTGTCTAAGTCCTTGAAATTGAGCAATATTTTTCTGGCATGGAGGAGGTAGAAGATGAGTAAAATCTGGCAGGTTCTGTTTAACAAAGTTCCTAATTTGAAGATAGTGAAAGAAATGTGTGGCTGGAAAGTTAAATTTGGAATGTAATTGTTCATAGGATGCAAAGATGTTGTCTATATAAAGATCTCTAAGCAATTTAATCCCAAATCTTTTCCAGATATTAAAAACTGCATATGTTTTCGAGGGTTGAAAGAGGTGATTCTCTTGCAGAGGTGCCACAGATAAAAGATTTTCCATCTTAAAATGCTTTCTACATTGGTTCCATATTCTGAGTGAGTGAAGCACAATTGGGTTATTAGTATATTGCGATAACTTGCATTTATTGGGGCACAAAGCAGGGAATATAAAGAAGTACTGCAGGATTTTACTTCTATTGTGGACCAAGCCTGTGTATGTTCATCTATTTGTGTCCAGGTTTTTATAGCTTGTATGTTTGCTGCCCAGTAATAAAACTGAAAGTTAGGTAGAGCCATGCCACCTTCTGCCTTAGGTCTTTGTAGGGTCGCTCTTTGGATACATGGATGTTTTGAGTTCCAAATAAATGAGGTTATTGTTGAATCTAATTGCTTAAAAATTATTTATTGATGTATATTGGTATGTTTTGAAATAAAAAAAGAAGCTTAGGAAGAATATTCATCTTAACAATGTTAATTCTTTCAGCTAGAGTGAGATGAAGGGTTGACCATCTATGCAAGTCTTGCTTAATTTTTTCCATACAGACGGTGAAATTTTGTTGATAAAGAGTTTTATGTTTGCTTGTGATGTTTACCACTAGGTGTTTAAA
Organism: Polypterus senegalus; assembly: GCF_016835505.1. NCBI lineage: Eukaryota > Metazoa > Chordata > Cladistia > Polypteriformes > Polypteridae > Polypterus > Polypterus senegalus. The sequence continues at coordinate 153,507,528 of NC_053155.1, forward strand.
CTGATCTGCAATGATAAAAGGTAGGATGTCAAATCTAATATTATATGCTTGAGAATTCACTGGAAAGAGTACACTTTTATTCAAATTAATTCTGAGACCAGAGATCTTTTGAAATTCTGTAAGTGCTGTTAAGACTGCAGGCACAGAATTTTGTGGGTCTGATATATACAGTACCATATCATCTGCATATAGAGAAATTTTCTGTTCCAGTCCTTCTCTGAAAATCCCTTTATCTGATAAGAATTTTGACAGTGAACCACTGGTTCAGTAGCGATTGCAAATAGCAGTGGTGACAAAGGGCATCCTTGTCTGGTACCACATTCTAGTTTAAAGTAGTCTGAACAAATGTTGTTAATACAAACTGAAGCTTCTGGATTGGTATACAGTAGTTTGATCCATGCACAAATGTTCAGGCCAAACCCAAAATTTCTCTAATATAGTGAAAAGGTATTTCCATTCAATCATGTCAAATGCTTTTTCTGCATCCAATGATGATAATATTTCTGGGGTGTTTGACTTTGTTGGTGAGTATATTATATTAAACAGGCGTCGAAGATTGGAAGATAAGTGTCGACCCCCAATCCAGTTTGATCTTGTGATATTACAGAAGGCAGCACTTTCTCCATCCTTCTAGCTATGATTTTTGAGAGTATCTTAACATCATTATTCAGAAGTGAAATTGGTCTGTATGATGCACATTGTAATAAGTCCTTATTTTGTTTAGGAAAGACAGTGATTAATGCTTGGCGAAACGTTTGAGGTAGAATTTGATTGTCTCTAGCTTCTGTAAGTGTTGCTAATAGGAGGGGAGCTAGCTGAGTGGAAAATTTCTTATAAAATTCTGCAGGGTAGCAATCAGGGCCTGATGCTTTCCCGCCTTGAAGTGCCTTTACAGCATCTAGTAATTCTGATAGCTCCAGAGGTTTATCCAGTTCCTCTGCATTAAAAGTATCTATTTGTGGCATCTGTAATGTATCCAGAAATGCATTAGATTGTGTGTTGTCTTCTTTAAACTCAGTAGAATATAAGGATTTATAGTAGTGTCTAAATGTGTGCATTTTATTTTTATCCTCAATGATTTCATCTCCATTCATTGTGGTGGTTACTGGGATTACATTGCGAACTTCTTGCTTGTGGATTTGTTGAGCTAAAAGCTTATTAGCTTTCTCTCAATGTTCATAGTAATAATGCCTGGATTTATAAATTAGTTGTCAAGAGGTTGAGTTCTGAATGTAGAGCCTGCCTTTTCCTATGTAGAGCCTCGCTTGGAAGCCTGGCATGTTCTTCATCTACTCTAGTAATTTCATTTTTTAGCTTTGATACTTTCTTGGTTTCTAATTTATTCCTGTGGGAAAGATATGAAATAATCTGTCCTCTTAAGAAGGCCTTTAGAGTTTCCCCAGAGTATTCCTGCAGAAACCTCTGAGGATGAAATGAAACTGATTTGTTTGGATATAAATTCAGTAGTGTTCTCGTCTGCTAATAGAAGCTGGTTAAGATGCCATCTGCGATGTGAGTGTGTGGGGCATAGTAACTTTAGCTCCAAGATCAGAGGTGCATGGTCGGAAATAACAATAGCATTGTACTTGCAAGATTTAATCGTAGGCAAGAAATTATCTATACTAATAAAAGGCAAAGCCCTCACTCACTCACTCACTCACTCACTGACTCATCACTAATTCTCCAACTTCACATGTAGGTAGAAGGCTGAAATTTGGCAGGCTCATTCCTTACAGCTTACTTACAAAAGTTGGGCAGGTTTCATTTCGAAATTCTATGCATAATGGTCATAACCAAAAACTATTTTTCTACATTTACTGTAATGGAGTTGAGCTCGAAAGCCGTGGGGGCGGAGTTTCGTGTGACATCATCACGCCTCCCACGTAATCACGCAGTACATAGAAAACCAGGAAGAGCTTCAAAAACTGCTGAAGAAAACATACATTATATAATTAAGAAGCAAGCGAAACAATTAGAAGCGAGCGAGTGAATATAAAACCATATTCTGCGCCTCACGTGAACTGATGCAGTGCGCAGACAAAAAGCAACAGTTCCAAAGAGTGCTGAACAAAAAACAAATTACACTGCTACGCTCAAATAGACAAACCACACGCCTTGGCGCAATAGTAGAGGCTTTCGATTCCCGAGAGGGGATGCACTGAGTATGTATGCGCTTCCCGATTCATTTTAGCCTCGCATCCCCTTGGTTTGAGACGTATGAAAAAATATGCGGTTAACGCAGAAAGACAGATCACCAATTGAAGCTTTATGAATAATGGATACTTTATTCGCAATTAATGATTGTTTTGGTAAAGCCATACTCAGTGTATTCATTAGATGAGCGGTAAAAAGTAAGAGCGAGGGAGGGTAACTTATTGAGGCACACAGGAAAAACCACAATAGCACGCGGGCTTGATGTACTGTAGTGCGCGTCAACTCGATCTGAATTGTGCGATCACATTTGAAAAAATATATCTTTTCAAGTTCTATTTAGTCCATATGTGTCAAGCTCAAGGCGCAGCAGGCCACATTCGGCCCAGCGTGTAATTATATCCGGCCCTGAGATCATTTTATATATTATTGTTATTAATGGCCCGGGATATGAAGCGCTGGTAACACAATAAACTACAGATCCCATAATGCAGCGCTTCAGCTGCCTTGCGAACACTTACGCGTTAATCAAGTCTAGCTTATGATGCTGCAAGTTATTGTGAAGCTAGCCCACACGATGCCAAGAGAAAAGGTGATTCTGAACATAGAGCCTTTAAAAACCGATGGGAGGCTGAGTATATGTTTACTGACATTGCCGGTAAACCCATGTGTCTCATTTGTGGAGCTAATGTGGCTGTAATTACAGAATTTAATCTAAGACGGCACTATGAGACAAAACATCAAGATAACCTGAAAGACCTGAATGCAATGCACAAGATACAGAAAGCAGAAGAGTTAAAGAAGAATCTGACACTTCAGCAGACGTTTTTACCGTGCAAAATCACAAAGTGATTTCAAGTGAAGCTACTTTTATGGGAGACACAAATGCACCAGTGCAACTTGCCCCACTTTCCCTGTTGCCAAGTAATGTTGAACCAAGTCGGCACAACGGTGTTCCCAAATCGCACTTTGCTGATAAACTGGCGCACTGCGCACTGAGTTCGCGGCGCTTTGGTGACTTTGAAGAACAAAAAAAGAATTTTGAGTTGTTTCGCAACCCATTTGCCGTCGATGTGGAAACTGCACCTGTGCAGATTCAGATGGAGGTGATTGAGCTGCAGTGTAATGGCACACTGAAGGCAAAGTACGATACTGCACGGCCCGCACAGTTTATTCACTCCATTTCAAAAATGCTCCAGCTCCGTCTACATGCGGCTCGAACCTTGTGCATGTTTGGTACCACATATCTGTGTGAGAAGCTCTTCTCAGTCATGAAGACTAACAAAACAGCACACAGGAGTCGCCTCACTGATGAGCACCTGCAGTCCATCCTGACAATCTCCACAACACAGAACCTCACACCAAACAGAAATGAACTTGTTGCCAAAAAAAGATGCCAGGCGTCCAGCTCTGATAAAATGACATAAGAGCAAAGACAACTGAATGATTTGATTTGTTATTGCTGAAAAGAACAAATTTTATTTATATTTCCAGGTTTTGTTATGCACCATGTTCATATTTGAATTTGTATAATTTTGACAGGATATATTTTTATGGAGAGCAAAATCTTTTGGGATATTTAAAATTTAAGTTTATTTTTATATAAAATTACATAAGAGTAAAGAAATTTGAATGTTTGTTCTTTTAACGTTTACTTTATTTCTAACTTGTATAATTTAGACAGGATATATTTTATGGAGAGCAAAATATTATAAGTTATTTAAGGTTTGAGTTGATTTATTGCGGAATAATATTCTGTCGACTAAATAAAAATTCCTTCTATTTAAAATTTAAATAGAACTTGAACAGATATGATAGTTCATAATATCCAGGCAGACTTGCGTAAGGCGGAGTCATCCGTTTTAACAAACAGCGTATTGCACTGATACTGAAATAGCCTGCCCATTTAATTATTTAGGAATGGATAAATAAATTAAGATTTTGTACAAATAATGTTTTTCATTTTTCTTCCTTCATGGATTCTGGCACCCCAGCAACAGTTGCTTGCACCCCAAAGACTGTAAGACTATATATATATATATATATATATATATATATATATATATATATATATATATATATATATATATATATATATATGTATATATATATATATATATATATATATATATATATGTATATATATATATATATATATATATATATGTGTGTGTGTGTGTATTTATATATTGTCACATGTATATATATGTTTATATATATGTGTGTGTATGTATATGTGTATATATATGTGGATGTATGTGTATATATGTGTGTGTGAATATATATTTGTCACACGCATGGGAGGCAGCTAAAGGGCTTGAGTGAAGGCAGTTCGGAGGCATGCCGGGGTGTGGCAGAGTGCACTGACTCTTTTTCTCCCTTGCCTGTAGACCATCCCCGGGGGATTTCACCTGGATCTCCTGACATCACTTCGGGACTGAGCCAATGGAAGTCGGCCACACCAGCTCCAATCCTCTGATGTCACCTCCGACTACTGAACCAATGGTGGAAGACCACGTGCCAGATCCATACGACCTCACTTCCTGTCTCCCCCTTTAAAACCTGCCCCTTTTCCTTTGTTTCCTCAGTCTTGTACTGGACTCGGTTGAATGCACTTTAGTGCTGATTATTTTGTGAAAACGACCTTTGCAGCCAGGATACTATATTATACGGGTGGCTGCCCCAACTCTTTATCTGTCCATGTCTCGTTCTTGTGACAGTGGCGTAGTCGGCAGGATGGAGAAGTCCCAGAAGAGAAGGGGACAGGACCTGCAATATACCCAGGTGGGAGCGTACCGGGGCCGAGTCTTCAGGCGGGGAGGGTGCCCCGTGGTTCGGCGTGACCCGGTGCGGGCTCCGCTCCCGGCACTCATAACTAGGCCACCTGGAGGGCCAGGGGTGTCGCGGGTGGGGCTCACAGAATTGGGCTGCCCTGGAGGGAGGCAAAGGGACTCAGTATGCTCTCTTGGGGGAGAGTGCCTGCCTCCCTGCGAAACCAAAGCCCCATTTACCACCTAGGGGTGCCCCAGACTGGCAGGTGAATAAAATAAAAAAATGGAGGTTGGACCCTGAGCGGCCGACCAACAAACAAGCCTGGTCCTTATGGGCAATGGTAGGGCATTGGCTACGGCCATTTGAAAACACGCCCTACCAAATAATAGAGCAGGTAGCTTGCTATCTGCTCCTGGAAGCGCTTCCCCGTGGCTTCACCCAGCTGGTTTGGGGCGAGCGGTTTAAGAACATGTCTGAGCTCATAGAGTTTATGGAGACGCAGAGGGCGGCCTCACACTCTGGGGGAGCAGAACCGTCCTCATGTCAAACCCAGCCGGGGTACGTTCCAAGACCTAGCCCCTCCCTGTACAATCCAGAGCTCGTACTGGCGTCCGCGGTGCCGCGGGCGCGCAAACCGCTTGGGGGCAAGGAGGAATGCAGGTGGAGGGCGAGGAGGGTTGGTGTGCTCTGGCTAATCCGTTGGCGGTCCCACATACTGGCGTGGTGATCGTCAACGGACACAAGACCACAGGTTTGTTCGACTCCGGCAGCAACATTTCCATTGTTGCCCGCCGCTTTGTGCAACCGCAACAGTGGCTAAAATTTAAGACCGGTATAACCTGTGTCCACGGAGACATCCGCTGGTACAGGTCCGCCGCTTGTATCATCAGTTACGGAGGGTCAGTTCGTAAACTCACCGTAGCGGTCCTACCTGATCCTCCACACCTGTTTTGATGGCACCTAACTTTTCTTTGCCTTTCATCCTCCAGACGGACGCTTCGGTGACAAAACAATTACATTGACAATCATGTTACGTTTTTTTTAAAATGTTTCCTTTTCTTTTTCATAACTTCTTTACACACTACTTCTCCGCTGCAAAGCGCAGGTATTTTGCTAGTCTATACTAATAAAAAGCAAAGCCCTCACTGACTCACTCATCACAAATTCTCCAAATTTGGCAGGCTCATTCCTTACAGCTTACTTACAAAACTTAAGCAAGTTTCATTTCAAAATTCTACGCGTAACAGTCATAACGGTCGACAACGTCCGCCATGTTAAACTTTCTTATTTATGGCCAACTCTTCACGAAATTTGATAGGCGGCTTCCCTGCGCTAACCGAAACCGATGTATGTACTTATCTCGGTGGTATGACGCCACTGTCGGCCGCCATATTGAACTTTCCATCTTCAAGAAATTTGGTACGCGGGTTCCCAACGCTAACTGAATCCTACTTACGTACATATATACATCCATAGCCTGCAGCTCAGTCACCGTGTAAGGCGTCGTTGGGTGCCCCATCCCCACACCTCCCACATTGTTGGCTGCCTGCCTATATAAGGCCATCCGTTGCTCCGATCTCTTCATTCCCTTCCTTGCTTCGCCACGGTATTCATGTCTCCCTGCTGATAACTGCAGCCTTTTTATTTAATCTAAGGCTTCTCCACTGTTTTATTGTTCGTTTATTACGATTATAGTTATTGTGTAGGTATTTTAGACTTAGTTTACATTGTTCAGGTATCCATTTCCTTTATCGTTCCAACCATACCTCCATTAACATGTCTATCGAGGTGATCATCATCGATCAAAGAACTGTCACTTACCGAGTGGTTTCCATGCCCGGAGATGGTGCCTGCCTTTTCTATTCTCTGTGTTACATATTGCACGGCCATATCAGGCTCACTCTTGATATCCGGAGGAACATTGTGTCTTATTTATTGAATGACTGGGACAGGTTCAAGGTGTGGACTGATGATGGTACAGGAGATAATTATACTACACAGGAGCACTATAAGAGTGAAATGCTTAAGCCCTATGGTTCTGCATGTGAGTTGATGGCTGCTGCTGAATTGTTCGGTTGTCGCTTTCAAGTGTACCGAAATGGTCAAATATTTTACACCTTTGGACAACCGCCAATGCCTCTTAAACATCTTAGATTCACAGGTGACGATTTGAGTAGTGGACACTTTGATGTTTATGAATGTTTAAACTCTCAAAAGCTGGATGCGAAGTTATCAATGAAACCAGTTGTATGCTTACAACGCTTGACAGATGCCAAATGTCACTTCAACACAACAAGTCCTGCAAATACTAACGTAACTGAAACAAACCATGAAACTCAAACCGATTATGACAGCAGCAATCCAAGCTGTGAGAAAACAGTAAAAAGGAGACGTGTCAGACATTGTGGTACATTTTCTGGTGCAGCTAGATGGAAACAACTTCGTGACGCTGCCGCCAAATACTCGCAGGCAAATCCACAAGTTCATAGAGACGCTGTCGCTAAATACTCGCAGGCAAATCCACAAGTTAATGGGGACGCTGCAGCTAAATACTCGCAAGTAAATCCACAAGTTAATATGAGCTTCTGGCTAAAGGAGGTCATACAATTAACATCAATGGAGTAGATATCAACAACAGATGGGTGTTCCCTTATAGTCCTGTGCTGTCCCGCTTCTTCAATGCTCACATCAATGTTGAATTTTGCAATTCAGTAAAATCACTCAAATACATCTGCAAGTATGTTAACAAGGGAAGTGACTAGACAGTATTTACAATACAAAATCAAAATGACAAAGTATCTCGATACGAAGCTGGGCATTACATTAGTAGCTCTGAAGCAGCCTGGCGAATTTTCTGTTTTCCCATTAACGAACATTACCCTTCGGTCGTTCATCTTGCTGTAATCTTGAGAACAGGCAAAGAATTTATTTCACAGAAGGCAATGTTGCAGATAAAGTACACAATCCACCACAGATGACCCTTTTAGCGTTCTTTGTCCTTTGCAACCACTATGATTTTGCAAAACAACTTTATTATAATGAAATTCCATCATATTATGTGTGGGCAAACAACATGTTTCGTCGGAGGAAGCAGGGGAACACTATACCAGGATATTCGGGAGTGAAAAAACATAATGTGCTGGGACGGGTCTACACTGTGCACCCGAATAATTCTGAATGCTACCATCTTCGACTGCTGCTCAGGAAAATCACAGGTCCCACGTCTTTTGAATCTCTTAGTTGATGGTGTCCTACAGCCAACCTATAAGTCGGCCTGCAGGGCACTTGGTTTTTTACAGGATGATATCAACTGGGACGAGACTCTACAGGAAGCTGCTCTGTCTCAGTCACCTCAAAAGATCCGTGAACTCTTTGCTGTCATGCTGGTGTTCTGCCAAAAGGAAACCCCTTAAACCTATGGGAAAAACATAAAGACAGCATAGCAGAAGAAGTTAGGAGACAGACTGAAAGAGATCATATAGGAACAGAAGTCCACCAGTTGTTACAAATTTTTATCTATAGCAAGTGTCTACAGTTGCTTGAAAACTACATGATTGCTATTGGAGGTCAATCTCTTGATCATTACGGTTTGCCTTCACCTGTCAGAGAACTGGCAGAAGTTACGTCATATCTTACAACACCTCGCAATTGGCCAATATAGTCATAAATAGAGTGTTCTTGCTAAATAGTGAACAAAAGACAGTTTATGAGCAAGTCATGAGGAGCGTTGTCTCGGCCACTGGCACGGTGTTTTTCCTTGATGCTCCAAGAGGAACTGGTAAGACATTCCTCATAAACCTTCTCCTTGCAAAAATCCAAGCAGAAGGTAACATTGCCATGGCTGTGGCTTCTTTTGGCATTGCTGCAACTCTTCTTGAGGGTTGCAGAACTGCTCATGCAGCTTTCAAGCTGCCTCTGAACCTCGGCCATACTGAATCCCCCATGTGTAACATATCAAAGCAGAGCAACATGACTGAAGCTTGTCAGCTTATTGTCTGGGATGAATGCACTATGGCACACAGAGGAGGTGTTGAGGCTTTAGACAGGACCCTCCAAGACATCCGAAACACCAACAAACTTATGGGAGGCTTGACAGTGTTGCTGGCTGGAGTCTTTCGGCAAACCCTACCAGTCGTGCCCAGAGGAACACGCGCTGATGAAGTTAAAGCATGTCTGAAGTCTTCATACCTCTGGCCACAAATCAATGTTGTTACCTTAAGAATAAACATGAGGGTTCATTTGAAAGGCGACAAAAAAGCCGGGGAGTTCTCTGCTCTTCTGATGAGTATATGTGATAGCACCTTCATTCAAGAAAATTTTAAAATATATATTCCTACAAATCTCTGTCTTCTCGTCATTACCTTACAAAGCCTTCTTCAAAATGTTTACCCCAATCTACGAAATCTCCACGAAAACGATGTGTCATGGTTGAGGGAGAGAGCTATCCTGACACCAAGAAATGACATGACTACGACTATAAAACCACATTTTACTTCAAGAACTACCTTCACAACCGAAAACATATCAGTCGGTGAATTCAGTTGTAAAAGTGGAAGACGCGTTGTACTATCTGGTAGAGTTTCTCCACACTCTGAATCCTCCAGGCACTCCTGAGCATAATCTAATTTTGAAGGTTGGGGCGCCAATAATGTTACTGAGAAACTTACAACCACCGAAACTTTGTAATGGCACGAGACTTCAGGTCACGTGTCTACAAAAGAACCTAATTGAGGCAACTATTTTTACTGGCAGTGGCTCAGCGGAGAGAGTTTTTATTCCTCACATTCCCGTTATACCCTCTGATTTCCCATTTCAATTCAAACGCCTCCAATTTCCAGGAAGGCTCTGCTTCGCAATGACAATTAATAAGTCTCAGGGACAGACCCTACAAAAGGTTGGCATTGATTTCAGGCAAGATTGCTTTTCACATGGCCAACTGTACGTTGCATGCTCAAGAGTAAGCTCAGCACACAGCTTGGTCATATTACAACCAGAAGGCTGAACTGACAACATGGTATGCAAAGAGATCCTTAACAAATAATTATTGGTATATTTTCCCTCCGTTTAAAAAGGTTTACTTTTCTTCTTAATAAAAATTTTAAGGCAGTACTTCGCTGCTGCAAATCGTGGGTATTTTGCTAGTTTTCAAATATAATCTCTTGCTTGTGTCTGAGGAGTGCCATCACATCTAGCTTACATAATAATCTCTCGAAGTGGACAATAAAAGACCTAGGTCTAAAGGTATTTGATCCGCGTATGCGATAAGCTGCTGCTATCTCGGTATCTGATTTAAAGTCCTCTCCAATTATTTGGGAGAACAGTTCAACATCGAATTTCACTGGGTTTGGACTATCACGATTCTCAGGTAGACCTTCAATTCTAATATTATTCCTTCTGCATCCATCATCCAGAGTAGCAAGTCTGTCTCTGAGTTTTTTGCATTCGGAATTGGCAGCTGTTGCTTTTCCATCAGTGGTGGATGCTAGATTTTCGGCTATTTCAATTCGAGTTGTGAATGACTGCTTAACATCCTCCAGCTGATCGGCAAGTGTGCTCAGTTTAGACACGTTTTCCTGAATGTGCTCCTCAATTGTTTCCAGCATACTTTTAAAGGCCACCTCAAAGCGAGTATATATGCGTTTCTCCGAATCTTTATTATCCTGCCGCAGCTTCTCACTTGCCTTCTTGCTTATCTTCTCGCTTTTCTTTATCTTTTGCTTGAGCTCAGTGATCATCACCTTCAGTTCGGACAGATCATTTCTGCTTACATGCACCGTAGGCAAAGCGGCAGGCTCTATTACAGCCGATGTACCTGGCTCACGTGGAGTAGGTGACAGCACGGACTGCAAGGCCTTTTCCAGTTTCAAATGATCTTCTCCAATCAGCAAGCTATCGTGACCTGCGTCACTTGCACATTCGCTCCCCATTTCGCTCTCAACTGGAGACGATGCAGCAGACCGTGGTCCCGAGGAGTCTGGGCTTTTGCCCGTCTGTTCCAGGTCAGTCTCTGAAAGGCCGTAACTTGAACTTGAACTTGGACTTGGATCTAGGTTTAGTTTTCTTTTCCAATTCTTTCTGATCCCTTTCTTGCTGCCCATGTTTATATATGCTTGCATATACTGTAGTAGAACACTCGGGTTGGATAAATACAGGATATCTCAGGATAATAAAGAAATAATATAAAAAATAACAGCAACGGACAAGACCAAAACCCCCAAAGAAGCCTTTCTTGTGGTCTTGTTACATAAGGGTAAATAAGTAAACATTTTTGCAGTACCTAAGCTAAAGTATCATATTAAGTTCAGGGTTCCCAGCAGCATCGGGACTGATGTAGGAACCAGCCTAGGACAATATGCCAGTCTATCACAGGGCATGTTCAGTAAATACACACATTCACTCACATAGGCCAATAGCTTTCATGCCTTTGGAATTTTCTAGATATGGACCTGGAGAACACTCTGGCTGTTCCTCTTAATTTTCTAGGTATAGTGGTGAAACATCTGGAAGCAATTGTGACTTTAGGATTCTTAAGGCTCATCCCACCAATTTTAGACCTTTTAGGCCAAGCACATTGTGATTGGACTTTAATTTTTGGTTATTACTTGTAGCCCCATTTATTCACAATAACCTATTTTAAAATATACTTATTATACATTATAATAGTATTTCTGCGGTGGGCTGGCGCCCTGCCCAGGGTTTGTTTCCTGCCTTGCACCCTGTGTTGGCTGGGATTGGCTCCAGCAGACTCCCGGGACCCTGTAGTTAGGATATAGAGGGTTGGATAATAGTACTTTTTAATTACATTTTAATGCTTCTTATCTTATTTTTAATTATAATTAGCAAACCATTTTTTTCATTTTTATTACTATTTAATTTAATATATTTTTTTTTTGTATCAGTATACTGCTACTGAATTATGTGAATTTCCCCTTGGGATTAATAAAGTATCTATCTATCTATCTATCTATCTATCTATCTATCTATCTATCTATCTATCTATCTATCTATCAAAAGAATACAAATTTAGTATTTAACTACTTTAAAAAGTACACCTATTTATCATGCTACCATTAATTAGTTAAACATTTCATGTCATTACAAAGCAGAGTGCAAGAGAGACAGATGTTTGATTAAATTGAGTGTAGGCCAATAAACAACAAACATTATCTGTGTGATTTTTAAATACTCAGTTCAGAAAAACTGTCAAAATGTATAGTTATCCAATGTAGCAAGTGCTTCTTTGATCTGTAAAGTTTTGAAATGTAGAAAGTTCATATGTTAACTTTTGTTTCATAGTCTTGAATATTGCCGGTCCATTTCTGACCCAATTCACTTTTTCTAGTGAGTGCAGAAGGAATATCAGAGTATCCAAAGAGACATAAGCAGAATGTGCAAAATACAGAGACAGGACCCAAACTTGGACTCACACCCAAGACTCAGGATTCATGGGGCATTAGTATTGACTGCTGCACCACCACGATTTCTCAATCTTAAATATAACAGGGTAAGTACAGAAATAGTAAAAAGGTATGGGATATCAGATTTTCTGGAAAGTGTGAAAGCCATTAAATATTTGTTATATTTTTCATTTTAAACTATATTATTTCTTCCATTTCTTATAAAATAAAGAGGATAATAATTTAAAATGGTAAAAAGTGGAATACTTGTCCAAAATAATGTACTGTATAAAAGCATTTTAATTTAAACAGCTATGTGAGAGCAACTGAAGCTTTTTTTAGTTTCTGAGTTCTTCAATTTAAACAATGTTTATGCACTCTACATCATTCAGATAATCATCTAAAAGGTAAAAAAAAATATTTATCCATCTGTTTTCTATGCTCTGTTAATCCAGGCTAGGCTACAAGAAGCCAACTCTGTCATTAATGTCCACAAGGGATGAGTCCCTCGAGGGTCACTAGCCATCATTCTGTTTCAGTGGTATCAATCAACCTAATAGCGTCAAACTGTGGCTGGAAAGTGAACAAGCAGTAACTGATATTGCTGTCAGTCGCTGGATACCTTAATCATGAAAAGGCCGCACAACTGCCATTGTTTCTTTTGTAAAATTACCCTATCCTGATATTGTTTGAATGTAATACTGTAGTGAAATGCAAACCAGCAATGTTTATTTTCATAAATCTTTGTGTGATCATCTTTCCCATGCAATTTATATGAATAATTTGATGTAGAAGTAAGGTACTTATTTTCTGCAAATTGAGGCCAGGCTCATCCTGGGATTTGCACATTATTACAAAAAAAATCCCCATCTTGCAATTTTTTTTTTTTTTTAAATCTTTCGGCAACTGTACACTATACATGCCATTTAGGGATAAGAAGACGACGAAGAAGAAGAAGAAGAGAAATCGTCTGTGTCTTCTGCCTCCTGAGCACTAACTGTGTGTTCTAATTATAAACTACAGTTACAAAGACAAAATGACAACTATTATCATATTTCTGACCTATTTTAGAACTTTTTGCCAAGAAGTCTGAAAAATCAAAAATGTTTTAGGTGGTTTTCTGCTTCATTTCTCTTCATTTTTATGTTATCTAATGTGTAATACATACATGTGGAATGTATGCAATATTTTATCTAAGCAATACCCTTGCTTAGAACCACATGCCAAAAAATAATTTATTTTATCAAAATGAAAAGGATCCCTTACATAAAACTGAACATAATGGGATGAGATAAACAGAGGGAGAATAGAAAGTAACAAAGATAAAAAACAAAATTAGTCCTGAACAGGGCAGCAGGGGTCTGTTGGAGTCTATCCTAGCTGGCATAGGGCACAAGGCCATCACATGAAAAACTGCAGTCTTTTCTACCTCACTGGGTCTGTCCCTACCAGATTGTTAAGTGGGTTTTTTTGTCTTTATGTCCTCCTTTTAAGTTGCACAATACCCAAGTGTTAAGTTCCATTCCTCTCCTTATTCCATACCAAGTTTTGACAACTGAAATAAAATATTATTTTATGACTTGCAGTCTATTTACATACTAATCCCAGTATAAATCTTTGAAATATGTTGCCTTCTTTTGAATTACCAAAATCAATTTTCTGCTAAATATTGTTTTGTTCGTTCTTCAAACATAAATTCATCTTCTTGAGAATCAACATGTATTCAATAAATGCTTGGAGGGATTGAATCCTAAAATAAACTTGTTTTTAAAGTTTAATCTGAAATAATTTGCATTCATTAAAATAAGTGGCAACCATTATATTGCTTCTTAATAAACAATGGCTAACTTAAACCTGTTCGGTATAATCAGGGTGCTTGTGAAGATAATTAAATCCTTTTCTGAGATGGTCTACCTTGAGATATAATAAAAAATCATTTAAATATAATATTAAAAGGCAGATCTTACTAAGCAAGCATATGTCTTACATTGGGATGTTACACAAAATGATGATATGAGCCAAAGAACAACCTCACATGTGCTTCACAGACTTGGCTACCAGAGAAGAGCAGCTGGGAGGATGCCATTGTTTTCCAAAGTTAACATTCTGTACAGGAAAGACTGGGGTCAAGGAAATTATTTCAAATTAACCTTTTTTAAGGGTCATATTTTTATGGATGGATCCTGCTTTCAATGTGGTAGATTCACGGGTATGGAGGAAAATAATAAATGAGTTTCAGATTTTTTTTAAGGTAATCTACATATGTTACTCTTTCATTTTGTGAACCCACTGCTTGTTGCAGTGATCTAAAATGATTTGCTTTCACTGGTTTAAATTTAAATAATACTGTATGTAAAACAGTCTTCAAAATCTGTTATTTTCTGTATTTCTGATAATTTGTCCATGAACATGGATCTTTTTTTCAATTATTATAAAGGTATTCTTTACGAAGGTGTGCACACTCTATTAAGATGTAAAATAGTTTGTACACATTCTTAATGCTGTTGAAAAAGGAGATATGAGGCCCTTTCTTTCATTCACGGTCTTCTTGCACTTTTTTATTTTTTAACAACATGGATATCTGCTTCTTTATTGTTAACAATCACACTGAAGATTTCTGAATGATGCACTGGTTAGATACTCCAGCTGTGTACCTGGTGCTTTCAGGATAAGTGCAGCCCCACTTGATCTTGAACTGGGTTACGAATGGAAATGTGGATTGACTTTAGTTCCAAGTGCTCTCTCAAACTCCCAGGAGACTGGATTTAAATCCTAGTCTTGGTTATTTATTGTACAATTGTATGTTTACCCTGATTCTTCTTGTTTTTTTTTCTTTTTCTAATGTCCTCATCTTTCTTCCATATCCCAAAGATGTATGACTCTAAATGGAAGTGGCATGAGTGTTTGTGAGTGAGTGGAACAGTGTGGAGTTTCGTCTAGGCTTGAATTTTGCCTTGCAACCAATGCTGCTGAAAAGGCTTACTTCCTGCAACCCTGTGATAAAAAATACACATTAATAAAATGAACAGATTGTCATGCAAGAATGTCTGGGACAACCCTACTGGCTCTGTTGAATAGGAGAGCTGATGCTAACATGACCTTCTCTTTCCTCCTCCATAGCCAGGGAAAGATACTCAATGAAAATGCCTAACCCTGCTTCTGACACCCAGAAAAAGCTCTAAATGTTATAAATTCATCCCACTCTTGGAAGATGGCATCAGTTATCAATCAGATACCTGAAATAGAGCTCTTGATCTTTTGTTCGTTCCTGATCAGCCTTATGGTTTCTGTTCTGAGCTGTTTGCCGGCTGTCTTTTCTTTTTGTTACAGTGAACTCCATAATGTTTGACGAATGTTTGTTTAAGAATCCTTACTATAGCCAACGAAATGTCCCAAATGCCTGTCTGACAGATCAGAAACAGTCTTCAGGGGGCCAATATGTAGGTGTCAGAGACTACTATCCACAGAAGACTTTATGAACCGAAATGCACATACTCTCACAGGAACTAATTTGGATCGGTTAAACATAAACTGATTACCTTTAGGGATGTGCAAGGAAAACAGGAGTACATAGAGGAAAACCCTCAAAGATATACAGGAAGTATGTGTAGATTCCACACGAACAACAATCAGTCAACGAATATGAATCTGCTGCACTGCTTCATATGGTCTTCACTGCTGGACATCTGCATGTTCGTTAGCTCATGATGGCAAGGAAGAGACATAAAAAATCATAGCCATTGATTTTTGTGCAGTTATGTGTGTAACGTCTGGACATAAGTGAGGCCCTGGGACTGGTGGGATCAAAATGTGGATGAGTGTGAGTGAAAAAAACAGGGATTAAGCTGCAGCGTGACTGTAGTCTTGGCATCTGAAACGTACAGAACATAAAACATAGTGTAAAGCTACACGAAGGAAAAGGAACAAAACTCTGTCAAAGTTTAGGCAGATAAAATAGATTTAGTTTAATATCTGACTGTCTGAACTTGCATTTTAATTATAGTACGTCATGTCAAAATGAAATACGAAGTGAAAGAAGGTAGTTTGGTCGTGTTGAATTTAAGTGTTTCAAATAACTTCCATAAGGGATCCTACTCAACTGAGTCTTTGAGCAAGGCCCTTTACCTGAAAATTGGTCTAGGGGGCTGTACAATGGCTGACCCTGTGCTCTGACCCCTAAAGGCCTTGCAAAAAGACAATTTCCTCACTAGGATTAACAAAGTATGTCAAAATCAAAATAAAAAAAATAGAAATATGCAACGGCCAGAAGGACAAAGATGGTAGGTAGTACCTGGCTCAACACACTTGATCCAATATTAATAATTAGTAGATGAGTAGGATCGAGTGTGTTTGGGCAGGAAACACATAAAAATGTGTGGGTTGCTGGGCCCCACAAACTAGGATTAAGAGGCCCTGGTCTATGTGATACGATGACCTATCAGAGTAACTTTACCAACATGTATAATTTAATTGATTAGATTACATTGAGCTAACTTATTTATGTGTTGAAATAATGCAGAAATTTAGGACACTATAAAAGCAAACAGTTAATGTAAAACTAATGTCGACAATTTAATTAAGTAAATCCAACGTTTCAGTGATATACACAGATGTATATACAAATCTTTAATGAATTTGCTGAACATGTTGTTCAGTATTTCTCTTTGGATGAATAAATGAAGGAATAGGCAAATAATGGAACCATACAATTAATAGATCTTGGAATCCAATATCAGTTATTGGCTTTGGATTATGAAATTGGCAGAAAAGAAAATCAACGATCATTACTCGTTACAATAAACTTTATCCAAAAATTTAAAATATGATGAAAAACAAGAGAAAAGTAAGATAAACAGAAAAGTGTGACTGAAGTAAGGTGACACCGCCAAAGCCGTAATATTAAAAAAATTTCTAGTTTCCAACAGAAACAAATGCTATTCACCCCAACGGAATGAAACAGCAGTCAACTCCCTGCCAGACATGAGGCATGTTAAAAAACAAGCAAATTCATAAAGAGTTATGAGTTCTTAGAATGGCTAAGCTTACAGGTTAATAGTAAGTTCAGGGGATTTAGAAGAAACTGCTTTTATGCAAATATCTGACATTAAAACCTAACAATCCCTTACTTGTTTTGATCAAATCACTTTTGAGAGAAATATAGGGAAGATACAGTTCAGGTTCTTTGTTTATTTGAAGAATTACAGGCACAACACAAAACAAGAAAATAATAATAAATTGATTACTCCCTCTAAAGACTTCTTCATTTCCAATATTGATATCAAACAGGTAACTAAAATTTATATTCTGACTTACACAGCACAACAATTTTGTATTATGATTGCTATTTTGGGGACACATATGGCAACTTATTTCTTTTTAAAAAAGGAACATAAATAAATCCCTTGTGGAGGTGGTATCTTTTTTCCTTCTTACTCTAATTATTTCCTTAAGATGATAAGCAATAGTAAATAGTAATAGTGCATCATATGATGGTCTCAATTATGGTTGCCTGACTACTGAAAGTTGCATATATAAAAAAGGAGTTGGAGATTTCAGAGTGAAGAACCATGGGAGCATGTCTATTTTGGTGCATTATGGTGTTCAGGACCAATAAAGGGCTGGTGGAATTTTCCAGGTTAATTCTTGAATTGGAGATAACTTTACACAGTTTAGAGCTTTACAGAAGCCATTAGAGATCTACCTTGTGGTCTAAAATTCAGTTCCTGATGGGCCACCAATTTTGCTCCAAACAATTTATTAATTAGAAGTAGATTCTTGTTGCTGCCCATGTTATTTATTTCTATCTTAGTACCTTCACTCTGCCACACCAAACTTGTCCCATTTTCTTTTTACTAACAGCACCATCCAAATGTTTTATAGATTGGAATATTTTCAGACCTTCACTTTTTTCTCTTCAAATATTTAATTTAGACAGATTGACACATAGGTTCAAATGGAATCAAGTTAACTTGCCGTTTGTTGCTTACCTTTGCACCTCATTATTATCTGTCTGCTGGTTAAGAAAAAGGGAAACAAAAGAGTTCTGAATCTTTAAAGTATATCATTTAAAATTAGGGCAAATGAAGTATGTTCTATTAGCAGCAGTAACTGGTTACTAATAAAGGCCCTCAAGGTTTGATGTTTGCCACCTCTAATATTAAGACAGTGAAATCACTTGGACTTTAAGTTGAACCATGTGGATTTTAAAAATATTATTCATTTCACGCTTTGTCCTGTTTTAGAGCAGAAAGTAAATCGATTATTATGTGTGCTGTTAGCACACATCAGCACTTCAAAAAAACTTTACTGCATGATTTATATACTATTTATTGAAACTTTAGTATAACCCATTAGGTTAGCTTTCATTATCCCATAGTACAAGTGGACACTAAGGCTATGTGCACATTACAAGCTTCATTGCTCAGTTATATATATTTGGTCAGAGCGGATTTGTCTGTTCACATTTATAAGTACAAGTGATCTTTATCTAACTGTAATGTGAACATATTTGTCCTCCAAAATGGCATGCATGCGCACATTGATAAGTCTGTATATGAGTCATCTTTGTCACCACCAACAAAAAGCGTCATATTTGTGAGATAACTTGTGGTATTGTGGAAGAATAATTTTAGGGTAACAGCATTCATCTTAAAGAAATAGCATAAAGGGTTAATAAATGTGGGAAACCAAATAAAGGTCAAGTGAACAACAAAATGTAGACTGAAATATAAGATCTGGTTTAAGAAAAATACTAAGATGGTCAAGTAAATAAAGAATGTACCAAAAGAAAGGTTGATGTAATATACAAAATGTCCTAAAGGATGACTAAGAAATCAGCAGATGTCCTATAAACTAGAATGGACAATTGTTATATGCACAGAAATTTCAAGGGTGGTGTCTCATCTCAAAAGGTATAAGAAGAACCAGAATATAATATAATAGACTTTTATTCTATATAAATATTTGGGTGTAAACCAATGAACCAACCAGAGCAAAATGTATGCATTGATTGACACTGTATGTAAATTACCTCTAGCCTTTGTTTCTCTGACCATACTGTAACGGGCTGCTTTTGATGAATGCTCCCACCATGGCATTTTGTCGAGGAGTAATTAAAAGATACAATGAACAGCTTTTCTCTTGTCTGATTACTGAATTGTCCTATTAGAAGATGTTTCTTACTTTAATAAGACTAGGGGGCTTTGCCCCTGCTCACTTCGCTCGCAAACCCCAGTTTTTGTTTTTCTGGATACACACTTTCTTTGCTTGAACTGTTGTTATTTCATTAGTTTCACTTTTATTTCAGAACTTCTGTAAAAACAATTTTTGGAATCTTTTGAGTCTCAATGTGCTGAATGTTTTTAATGAGGTCAGTGAGACATGTGTTTAATGACTTTGTACCATAATTCAGGATTTCTCTGTTTGGAATTTCAGCACAGACAAAACAATCCACATCATCAACAGTTAATAATTTTTTTTGTAAAGTAACCAATTGCATGTGAGGTAAACTCTGTTTTTGAAATTCTCTTGACTTAAACTTCAAAGCCTTACAATATTTACATACTTCTGACATATCACCTACAGTATGTCCATATATTCAATCTCTATTCGCCTTTTCGTTATTTCGCTGAGTAATAATTTCTCTTTCTTTGCGTTAATGCGATGTTTACTTTCTTTGTTTTGACACTGTCGTTTTTTTTTCTGCTTTCATATTCTGTATCTTGCTCTGCATGTGTTTCTACGAGTCTTTTGAATTCCAGTTTTCATTATCTCTAACCTGCTCTGCATATGTTGGCCCCCTTATTTTTTATCCTCTTTATGATGTTTTACTTTGTTTTCTACTCTGTCTTTTAATTCTGTACTCACTTTATCCTACTTTTGTTTCAATGACACCTGGGGCCTCATGTATAACGCCATGTGTAGAACTCACACTGTAACATGGCGTAAGCGCAAAAGCCAAAATGTGCTTACACACAAAAAATTCCAGATGCAGGAATCTGTGTGTAAGCAAACTTCCATGTTCTACCGCTACATAAACCCAGATCAGCGTAAAAAGTAACGCTCGTGCACGCGCCTGCTGTCCCGTCCCAGAATTACGCCTCTTTGAATATGCAAATCAATATAAATAGCCCTTAAGCTCAGCCTTCTGTGAAAAGACAATAGGAAAAGCGCGGGGGAAAATATAAGAATTTCAGCGAATAGCAAGTGGAGGCAAAGAAAAACGTACTATTTGTCGGTTTAAGCAGTGGTATAAACAACAAAAGGAAGTTGATCAAGTGACATAGATAGGCGGAGAAACTCGAAAGCTCAAGTTCACAAAGTCGCACAGTGCCTGAAATAAAAAAGAAGTTGTCGCATATCAAAGTCACCGTGAAAAGGCGAGTCGTAGCCCACCATCTCAGTGTCATATGAAAGGGTACAGAGAAAAAAAACAGGCACACAGTGGGGAAAAAAGCACGAAATGTAAACTTTAATCACGTAGTTTATTTTGTCATTAAAGTAGAACATCATAAACTTCATCTTAAAATCGTTTAACTTACTAGTTTCTCAAATCCCATCGTAACTAAAGTAGCACGTTAAATGCTTTGTTTTGTATTTGATCTTCTATGTGCTCTATGTGTGTGAATCACTACATGCTTCCGTGCTTTCACTTTCTCTGACAGGATACAGAATCCATTACATTCGTAATATTACAGCTCTCTGAATAATTAAAATACTGAGATGTATACATGATATCTTTTTCATGATGATAGGAATGAAAGCATGTTATTAAACATGGGAACATGGTGGCGCAGTGATTGTGTGCGACCTTCGATGAAATTATTGTAGCAGTACTGTCTCTTTCAAACGTACTAACCCCCAATTTCTGTCCTTACTTTTCTTTCTCCAAATACCCAATCGCCACACAATCAGCTTTGTAATAGATGTTAAACCATCTGTAAGCTTACAAAGACGATTCTTCAGAACTTTTAAGGAACATTGAAATATCTTCGTAGTACATGTAATTATTCTATCCATCTATCCTTCCAGTGTTGTGCCAGCCCAGCAAGAATACAGCACGAGGTAGGATCAATCTGTGAAATAGGTAGCGCTGTGGCACCGTGTCCTCACATGTTTAATTATTAACAATACAGATTATTTAAATGAAGTTAAAGTTTTATCTGAATAATATAATCAACATATTTTGCTGCATTTCATCTTAAAAATGATATCATCATCATATGTAAATATGCGCTTTATAAAATGGCGCAGGTTGTGCAATATTATAACTGTAGTGCAAGTTTACAGTGAGGTGATTGTACTTAGGTATATATAAGTACAAACAGTTCTACAAGGAGCACTTAATGGACTGATTGTGTTTAAAGTTCTTGGGATGAAACTGTTTCTGAACCGCGAGGTCTGTACGGAAAGTCTCTGAAGCGTTTTGCCGTGGCTGAGACAGTGTGTGCTTGATGCTGTGTCCCAATAATTCTCTTTCCAATCAGCTGCTGCTGTGATTCCCCACTCAGATACAGTGATAAAAATACTTCAAGTGGTGCAGTGAGAGTAATATGGAAAAAGATGATCTGCTGTGGCAACACTTAACAGGAGCAGCTGAAAGAAGAAAAAGATGGTGCAGTGACAGTAACAACGCTAAAGCAGTTATGGTATTTGGAATACTATGGCTATTCCCTGGACCATTATATCGTTACAGTTTAGTTACAATCAGATGCATTACACTAATAAACAATATGCGGTTAGTTTCAGTGTATTCATAAAGCTGCGTCAGGAATGTGGATCTAAGAAAGAAAGGGTAACCACACAGGAATAGTAGCACTGCTTTGACACTGGGTGCCACCAGGCTGCAAAACCGAGTGCAGAACTTGCGTACGACAGGGAATGGGGTACCGTGGAAATGTGCGTGGCATTACGCCAAGTTTAGGTTTTATATATCACGATTTGAACGTGGAAAGTTCAACATTTCTGTGCGTATGCACCGTTTATACATGAGGCCCCTGGTCCGTGGTGATTATTTTCCCTTTTTTGAGTAATAATTTCCATTTGTTTGCGCTATTGCAATCTCTACTTTCTTTTTTTATACTTTCTAATTTTCCTACTTTTATATTCTTTAACTTTCTCCACATGTGTATCGGGCAAATTTTTTTTTTTTTTTTAAGCCTTTTGAATTCCACTGGTTTCATAGTCTCTAACCTGTTCTGCATGTGAATAGAACCATGTCCAGATTGGATGTGCTTTTTTTCAATTCCACTTGTTCCAGGCTGATAATTACTTTCCTTATTTTCTGAATTTGCACCAAGAATATTCTTTTTCTTTTTTGTCTCTCCAACGCTTTTGAGTCTCTGTTCTCTGTGCTGCTTTCTTCTTCACTTAGTCATCTACGTTTCATTTATAACGTATTGTCCTTATATGCTTTATATGCGCTGAGAGCCCTAGATCTGTGTGTGCTCAAAGCCAAAACACGACTGAGTGTGTTGCTGCCCGTGCTCTTATTTGATATTGGTTGTAAGTAGGGTGTGTCTTGCAAGAATCTCATGTTCTACGTCATCGCGAGACGGTCCTGGGTCAATTTCTCATGTATAAAGTCACCGCAAAATGCTCTATGGTCAATCTGTTTAGTCTTGCAGGTCCGTGATCTTAATGTGAAGATCAGATATCGTCTCCTAGTCATTCCCTCCCACAGAATTTTTTTTTTATAATAGAGAGATGTTAAATTTCGAACACAGTATTAAAACCAACAAAACAGCCACACTAGTAGCTAACATATGCATCACATTTTGAGGATGGCAAACAGTTTGTCAGCTGTACATCATTAGGTCGAGAAAGCAAAAGAAAGGCCAAACAACTTGCATTTGCATATTTTCTTGGCTATTGCTGGCATTGCTGCACCAAGAGATGTGTGGGTATGAGAAACCAATGGATGGACCATGAATGTTGTCACAGCTGTAGCTCTCCTCCATTACTGTTTTGCTGTGCTGCCAGTGCTAGCTGATGAAAACAGCACTAAGTACATTCTTATAGGTGAAAAAACACATGAATTCCAACTGACCGCTCTCATCCATGCCGCATGGCCACAAATCAGATCCAGGACCACATATGTAAGTGACTCAACAAGATTTGAAAAGACTGGATTTCTGTATCAACACAGCCCTGAAAACATCAGATTTTTGTCATATTAAGACAAAAAATGGATTTGAGTCATTTCATTCTGGTAATGTGAACATAGCCTAAGCATCACTTGTACTTATAAATGTGAACCGTTAAGAGATAAACCTGATCTGGGCAAAAAACTGGAATTGAGTAATGAGGCTTCTACAGTGAATCTTAGCCTTTGAAGGCTGTATTTGACTTTGTTTGCACTGTAAAGAGAAGAAGATGTTTCAAATGCTGCTAACTATAAGGAATGTTCCCACTGCTTTCAGGATTTGCAATAAAACATGATACTAGTTGACTCCAAATCTTAATCTGTAAACTTGGAAGTATTATTACATTGTTTCCTTGAACATATTTTCTGTTTTCAATGTAAGGATGTGTAAGATCCACCGGAGCCAAATTTACAATGTCTCATTCCATACTAAAAAAGTTTTCTCTGTAATTAACAATATCGCTGTTTGCAGATGAACACTTCTTTCCAGTACTCAATTCATTGTACAGTCAGCTTTTGTAATCAGATTTTTCTATTCATAACGATTGAATCTTTAGCAGTCGAGCAAAATTTTTAAATCCTTGTCTGTAAAAATTAAAACAATCTCCTGTTCTGTCTCTTGAATCTTCAAGTTACTGCACTTGCTATTAAACTGTAGTTGAATATTGATGTCAGTGGGATGCATTGTCTGCACATGAAATTATATTATAAATAATATCATTTAAGGTTTGCTTTGGCAAACATAACTCAGTTTAATCAGAGCACATATCTGAAATAGTTTAACACAATCCCTATAATAAATATTGATCAAAGCTGAATTATCATTTCATGCAAGCATTTTTTAAAATCTACTGAAAGACTATTTTTATTTCACTGGTTGCTTAATTTTTCTTATTTTTGTCTTTAGAATATCTGAAGTAAGATGGTCATCATAAAAGCTAAAATAAAATAATAATGAAAACAGAAAACATTAGATGTATAGTTAGTCTTAAACATTTTCATTGCCTTCCAATACACAAACACAAACACCAAGCATTACGTTTGATTTGCTTTGGCTCTGATGTATAGCAGGTAATGGCCCACTTTTGGGTGTAATACCTAATCTAGTTAATCTAGAAAGCAGTGATGTGGAATCAAAACCAAACGAGACATAGGGAGAATGTGCACACTTTTCACAGGCACTACCACCATGACACCATCAGAATGTGCAGTGTGTAATTATTGGGTGCTTGAGGGAGAAAAGGTGGTTGGTTGGTATTGGTCCAACTCCTACTTTGCATATTCAGAGGTTTAGTTTCTCAAGGAACTTAGATACTTCAGATTTTTTTCGTTGTCTGTTGTCTATGTTGTAAGGTCATTTGTCAGCAAGATTCTTATTACATTTCAAAAGAAGTTAATGTGTATCTCCATTACTCTTCATTTAAATACAAATGGTATGTCTCATTATGTACTGTAGATGCTGAATAGTTACATACCTTTCATTCATAGACCTGGTAGTTTTTCCAATGTATTTTTTGTTTTTATTTATTAAGTCCAATGTGAGTTATGCTGTTTTTGCATTCTTTTGTATTACCTACATTCTCTTTACCTCATACATTCAGTCTGATTGCTGCATTCTCCCAAGAAAGATTAAATTGGTGAACGCTGTCCAGTGTTGAATGTGGCAAGCTTAGTGTATATTCACCATTTTTGCTTTAGTTATACTTTTTGTTTATTAATATACACCGTTCAAAAATACCAAATGTATCTATACTCTGTCCTATCTTATGATTGCTGAAATTTGGTGAGTGAATAACTAAGCATTGTGATGGATTTGCAGCCAGTCCTGAGTTGGTCTTGACTTGAATCTGTGGATGCAGGAATAAGCTAAAATATATTTTACCTATTTATCATACTGTGGTGTATGGCCAGGACACCTCTAAGCTGGAAGGATGGGGGGAGGCTCCAGAGAATGACAGCCCCTGAGGGTTGCAGCTGTGCCTTGGAATCTTGCAGGGCTCCATGGGAGCTGGAGTTTAGTGCAACCCTGTAGGGTTCCGTGGTCGCCGCCATGGGATGCTGCAACTGCTGCTGAGCTCTTGATTGCAGCACTTCCACCACACCCACACTGGATTCCTTATAAATGGAGCCAGCAGCCACTACTTCAGGAGCCAGCGTCAGGTGGAAGAGGACAAAGCTTGCCAGGAGGAGTGGAGATGGACGGAGAAGAGTAGAGTAGTTTGGGTTAGATGCTTGTGCTGGAACTGTGCAGTACATGTGGGAAATGGGGGAAGGCATTTTCCACAGGAAAAAAAATAAATAAAATAAAAACGCGTGCCCTGAACTTGTGTCCCACATCTGCCTGTATCAGGTTTGGGCAGCGGTGCACTCCCTGGTGGTCAACACATTAATATACAGTAGTATAAATAATATAATGGCATCTATGGTACCCATGTACAGCAAACAAATAGCAAGACGATTTTACCAAATTAGGTAATTCAACTTCCACTTTACAAATACTAGTATAAGTACTTCACTCAACCCAAAACATTCACTTTGAAACAAACTGTGCAGATAACAGAAATGCTATTGCTACAATAATATGTTTATGCCTCTTCTTAATATTTGAATTTGAGTCCAGGCATTAAAAGATGTACCTAATCCATGAAAACAGTACAGACTGCATCTAGTTAAATTCAGCAGATTTAACGTGGCTTTTTCTATCTGATTCAAAACGGATTTCCTCATCAACATTGTACAAATCATGATGTATTTTTCTAGTTGTTTTTCTCCATCTTTTTCTTGAGGGTTTTCATTTTCAAGTCTGGGGGGATTCAAAAGCTGAGCAGTAATCATGGTCATTTCGGTGGTCTCTTTAAACTTTGCAATTGACCAATGTTCTTTTTGTGTTATTCCACTTACCAAATAAGTAAAGATTGAATTCCATTCAAAAATGAAAAAGATTCTTTCATCCTGCTATCACCATCTACACTTTGTGTAGCAAAACCTCCAGGGTCAAAATACAGACTATACATTTCAGTTTGCCTTGTGATTCTGAAAGCATCACTTCAGATTCTGACAAGTCACTTTACTTTTACATTTAGATCACTGGGGAAAGACAGATAACTCAGGAGGTATTAATAGTTTACATGCAGGTATTTGATACATTGTGATTAGTGTAAAAAAAATGTTAACTTTCAACAGACTCATTTTAACTTTCTAATGCTGCACTGTTAATTGACATTCTTAAATTGGCCCTGAATTACCGAGACTTGGTGTTTCAATTGGAAGGCATCCTGTTTCAGGCCAGTTTCCACCATGTGCTCAGGGATGTCAGGCTATGTTTGCTGCAACACCTTAATGGAAAAAGCTGGACTCTGAAAATGGAACTCTTGAATGAAAATATAGTTTTCTTCTTTATCTTGGAATGGTTTCAGCACTTTTACTGGAAACACATACTAGAAAATGGGTTGGACTCTTTAAAACCATGCCAAGTCAAGGCTGTATGCTAAAGGATCTATTAGATGTGTGACTTTTCCACGCAATGGCCTAATTCATAAACTATGATGTAAGTTATGTTGAGTATTTCTGAGAAACAAATATGCTCCAGAATGTAACATTTGTGTAGTGGCTGAAGTTTGAAAAATTCACAGAAGAATGCTGAATTAAAAACGAGATTGCAGAAGTTGTTGTTGACTAAAAATAGTGGTTAGAGTGGACAGAAATTTCAAAACATAACCTAATAATGGAACACCATTTATGAATGGATTTAGTGAGCCGACCTTAATTACTTGCCAATGACTACTTCATTAATTAACTGATTGAAAGAGGCCTGTCCTTATCTTGAACATGTGATAAAATAAACATTTGAAAAGATTATCTTTCTCCAACCAAGAAGTTATATTAATATATTTTTGTACAATAAATTTGATAACTGCATTGCATAGAATGTTTCATTTAAATTTTCTATATACAGGTCAATCTCTGGTTATAAACACATTCTGTTTTTGCAGACATTAATAATTTGTGTTACACACATGCATTTGGGAGATAATCTCAGGGGGCGTATTTATTTGTAATCACATTCCGCACCACGAGTTGGCGCTGTCACCTAATGCCTCTTCTCTTCATCCTTCTTGGAGAAAAGATGACTGATGGACTGTTCTCCGATGATGTCTTTTCCAGATCTACTGAGCCTTCACTTCCATGTCTGTGAAGGCGAACTTTTCTTATTTTCCATTTTGTCAGCTTCTACACTACATGGGAATCACTTTAGTGCTCCAAAGCTTCATGATATGTTTGCATTATTGTTTTACTTGATATTGTATAGGAATTAGAATTTGCACTGAAAAATGTCCATTGATGAAAAATCTGATTGTATGCTTTGTGAGACAAGCCTGGACAACATCAGACGGAGGCCACATCTTTATAAAACACACACGTTTATTAATCACCAAACAACACAGTCCCGCACTAATCACCCTTAATCCGGGCCTCTCTTTAAATGTCCGTGGGCCGCCTTTCCTCTCTCCACAGGAGCTACGTTCTGCTCTCACTCCCAGACTGTAGGGAGGCAGCCCCTTTTATTCCAACCCAGATGTGCTCGAGGTGCTCCCTCTGACAACACTTCCTGGTGTGGCGGAAGTGTCAGGAGAGCACTCGGAAATACTCCGGGCTTCTCTGGAAGGATCATCCTCCATGTTCCCGGGTGTAGTGGAAGTAGATGTTTCCCGGGCCCTCTGAGACTCGAAGCAGTAAAACACTGGGAAGTACGTGGCTCTCTGGCCTCGCCTGGCGTTCCTTTCCCCCATTGGGTGGGAGACGGTGCTTTGGCTAACCGCCGGCAGCCCCTGGGTGCTTTGCAGACCATCCACGGTGTGTTTGTGGGCCGTTTCCGTGCGGCATGTGTGAGTGGTAGTCTGAGGTGCTGGGCTGCTCACAAAATATTTATAAATAGGGGTCCCCACCTTGGAACAGGCAGAAGGTCCCTGTTCGGGCACCATTGTGAGACATGCCCGGACACCATCAGACTGAGGCCACATCTTTATAAAACACACACATTTATTAATCACCAAACAACACAGTCCCGCACAGCACACTGTGCTCCCAGCACTAATCACCCTTAATCAGGGCCTCTCTTTAAATGTCCGTGTGCCGCCTTTCCTCTTTTCACAGGAGCTTCGTTCTGCCCCCACTCCCGACTCTCACTCCAAGACTGTAGGGAGGCGGTGCCTTTTATTCCCACCTGGATGTGCTCCAGTTGCTCCGTCTGACGACACTTCCTGGTATGGCAGAAGTGTCAGGAGAGCACTCGGAAGCTCTCCGGATGTCCCTGGAAGAATTATGTGGCGGAAGTAGATGTTTCCCGGGCCCTCTGAGACTCGGGGTGCCCCCTGGCGGTGGCTACGGGCCCCAATGGGCTTAAGCCACCTAGCTCCTCTCCCGTGGTCCTCTCCCGATCCAGGGTGGTTGCCCCCTCGTGGAGGATGTACATGCCACCTCCCGGTCCTTCCAGGCATCCCGGCTTGTGACAGTTTAAATATCCTACAGATTGTGATAATGATACAGTACAATGTGGAGATGGAAAAGGCATTCTAATAACATTAAAATTAACAACTAGTTAACAGTTCTGTGATGCATGCTGCCACAGTTGTTAAATCATTCAGCATATAATTTGCCCCTGCAAGGGATTATACTACCTACTTAGGATTCTGGAAATCACTAGCAAACTGGTTGCACTACTTCATTAAAAGCCTGCCAGTTGATCTGCTTACCTATGATGGAGCTTACGGTGTGGCTGCACACCACAGGCTACATTCAGTCACATGTGTTAACGAAACCACAAAATGATTGAATATGGTGATAAAGGATACTACACTCTCAGCTTTGGTGATGGATGCTAAATATTCATCCACGTCCACAGTAGTTTTCTAATTTGTCAAGGTCAAAATGAGAGTCAAAAAAACAAGAGTATGAAAGTTGTTAAACAAAAAAAAAGAGTTTGAATGAACAATTATAAAGGACTTTATCTGCAACTTGGATGAGGAACTGATTTCCTGGGGGACCTTTAGAAAGGCTGCATCATGGTACAGCCTCAGAAGACACAACTGTAATTACTCACTCAGTTGCTCAAAAATGGTAGGTAGTGCGAAAAACCCCAAATGTTCAAAATATTAACCATCAAAACGAAGGTGAATTGCCTCAGTTGGACATCAGAATCAAATTTACTGACTCAAAAAAATGCCAAAATAAGTATTAGATCACAGTAATTAGACAAAAAAGATACCAATCCAAAACTATTGTTCCAATAATGAAACACTAGTGAGTTTCTTGTCAATTGCTAAGTTCTAAGCTGTTCAGCATTATGCAGCATAACTGGGTGCAAAGAAAAGGCCACATAGGCTGGGTAGCTAAATGAATTACAAGACAGTACTCAGATAGTGAATGCCTGTGATAAACTGACAGGCAATTAACAAGGTGTGGTCACTGCTTATTGTACCTTCTTAATCTTAATATTGCTTAGAAGAATTGTCCAACTAAATGATACAATACCTCATATCCCATTCTCTCCATTTCTCCGGAAGTAAAATATTCTCAAAGATCCTTGGTAACATAAAAGGTACCATGCTTGACCTTCAGCTATACTTTGTTTTGCCATTTTTCTTTGGATGATTAAACTTTTAAAGAACATTGTCTTACTGTTAAAAAATGGCACTCATGTAATGTCTGTGTTAAGCAGAATGCTCTTTTCAGGTCGAAATATATACTTTATCATGTGTATACATGTAAGCTAAATCAATGTATAAACAAAGCATAGAATATGTGCCTTAAATGCCATTTAAATCATTCTCCCTGTGTCTGTTCCCTAGTTTCCTCCTACATCACAAAGACAGTTTGATTGACGTTTCAAACTTCAATATTTTCCAAGTGTAAATGAGTGTGGGTGTATATGAGCGAGTACACCTTAAAGAGGTTTCTGCCTTTCACTTCTTTCTGCCATCACTGATTCTAGCTACAAACAAGCTGTTCAAAAGAATTCCTTTGTCCAGAAACTGATGTAGGTAGTATGGTTGCTGCACAACAAATGCAGTCCTTTAAGGAAAGGGAATGGCTCAGGTAGCAGTGCCATATGCTGCTAACCTGTGAGACTCCACAAACATGTAAAGTAGCATATCATTCTTAGCTTCGCAGTTAATCCAATTACAAGTTTCAAGGGTCAAAGCTAATTTTTACAGCACTGTGTGCAAGGCAGGAAGCAACCTTAGATGGGGTAGCAGTACTCTGCAGCATCCATTACATGCACACCTAATTAACCCAGCCAATTTCCAATTAACCTAACACTCATGTCATTGGAATGTGGAAAAAAAATAGGAGAAGCTGGAGAAAATCCAACACAGAAGCAGGCAGAATGTGCAAACAAAACACAGACTGCAGCCAGGCACAGGATTGAAAACCAGGACACAGAGTCCATGACGTAAGATTGCCAACTATTGCGCTTTTCAACAGATGAAAGTACTTTGTTTTATTTTCCTTAACACAAGGTATTTCATTCTACTATAAGAAGTCCAACAAACAGAGCATTTAGCTTCACTATACCTGAAGCACTGTTAACACTGTT
Source organism: Polypterus senegalus (assembly GCF_016835505.1). Lineage (NCBI taxonomy): Eukaryota > Metazoa > Chordata > Cladistia > Polypteriformes > Polypteridae > Polypterus > Polypterus senegalus. The sequence continues at coordinate 153,538,588 of NC_053155.1, forward strand.
AAACATTTCTTTAACTATGTACTTTATTTACTAATTTAAAAAATGTAATTTTTTTTAAATATCTTTCCAGTGCTTGTAATTTTGTCTGAGACAACAGTTAACAATATTTACTGTTCTTCAATTACTCAGAATCTAACAACAATTATTTATATAGCACATATACAAATATAAGTCACATATACACATATAAGTCACAACATTGGTGTGACTTTTTAGAAATGATATAAAATTAAACTCATGGCTTTAGAACTCAATGGTTTTATTTCTAATGTGAAAACTAGTAGTTTCATTCCATTTTGTTAGCTGGGTTTAAAAGACAATAGATGAAAATAAAATTCTTTGATTATTAGCATTGTCATTTATAAATTTAGAAAAATAAGATTACCTCTCAAGGTGGACTGCCTTGTTATAATTTTGTTATTTTTGCTTTAAAGGATATTTTTCAAGTCTGCATTATTTCTTCACAAACATGGAATACTGTATATGTACTTGACAAATTATATTGTGTTCTAAAGTTAAGCATTTTTTGTAAATTAAACAAAAATGTAATTAATAAATAAATTAAATAATTCACAAATACATCCATCACTTTACAAAACTTAAAAAAAAAAAAAGGGAATTGGTAATATAGGTATGGGGAGTGTCATTTTATGCTATTTCAACATTGCTGATCCCAGAAGATTAAAAATGACAAATTTCAAATATAATCATGTAAGGGTACCATTATAGAGTACAGTAATTCCTCCTCGATCGCGGGGGTTGCGTTCCAGACCCCCCCGCGATAGGTGAAAATCCGCGAAGTAGAAACCATATGTTTGTATGGTTATTTTTATATATTTTAAGCCCTTATAAACTCTCCCACCCTGTTAACATTATTAGAGCCCTCTAGACATGAAATAACACCCTTTAGTCAAACGTTTAAACTGTGCTCCATGACAAGACAGAGATGACAGTTCTTTCTCACAATTAAAAGAAAGCAAACATATCTTATCTTCAAAAGAGCGCCGTCATAAAGGAGCGCGTCAGGAGCAGAGAACGTCAGAGAGAGCGCTCGCAAAGAAAAGCAAACAATCAAAAAATCAATACATGCTTTTAAGTATACAGAAGCACTGCGATAAAGCGGCATTTTGTAGAGGAGCGTCCGTGTCCTCTGTGCAAACAGCCCCTCTGCTCACACCCTCTCCGTCAGGCAGACAGAGCGAGAAAGATAGAGAGAAGCAAACAAGCACAGCGCGGGAAGCATATCTTATAGCATTGAGGAGTTTTAGTTAATATGCAATACATGCTCTGATTGGGTAGCTTCTAAGCCATCCGCCAATAGCGTCCCTTGTATGAAATCAACTGGGCAATCAAACTGAGGAAGCATGTAACCTAAATTAAAAGACCCATTGTCCGCAGAAAGCGGCGAACCAGCGAAAAATCTGTGATATATGTTTAAATGTGCTTACATTTAAAATCCGCGATAGAGTGAAACCGCGAAAGTCAAAGCGCGATATAGCGAGGGATTACTGTATTTCAAGGTCAGTGATTAGAAATATTTTGATCGTTTAGTACGGATTTAACCCTCTAAGGACCTCTATCAAAGGTCAAAATATTACAAATGTCTTTACAATGCTTAAAACTTTAAACATTTAAATAGAAGCAGACATTGTAATAGTTCAAGCATTTGATGCAACTATCCTCATTAATTATGTATCGCTACCTCATTAAATAAACCATCAAAATTTCATATGAACAACCTAAATTAGGGCAGTTTACACTAATTCAGATTTTTTTCTTTTTAAATGTTTGCTGAAAAGAATCAGCCTAATTTCCATAATTCTCTATCAATGTTCAAACTTTAAAAAATATTTTAGCTAGTGATGATCAAAAAATTGGTAGTATTTCCAGATCTTTTCAGTTAGTGTCATAGTGCTCACCAATCAATAATCTTAAGCAAAGTTGGGAAAGAAACTTTTCCATCAATATCTCATGAGTGGAATTAAATTGTTCATAACACTCGACCTTTACAAAACACACATGTTGTAATCCTTTTTAAGATATATTACCTCTGGCCTCATTAAAAAGCATCTTAATTGAAAGTCCTTTTGAGAAAATATATTTACTTACCTATTATATAATGTCAGATTTTACAATTATTCCAAATCATTTTATCGTAGTATATGAAATTAGACTATTTAAAGATGAAATAACCACAATGTCCTATGCTACATTGTTAGTGTACCAGTTAATCTTGCTCATTGAGAAGAGTTTCAATACATCCTTTATATCTCGATGTGAAATTTATATCTTGTATTACCTAAAACTAGTAAAAAAAAAAAATCTAATTTCCTTTGTGTGGAACAGTGCAGAGTTTATTTAGAAGATGTCAATAATTCATTAATGTTATTCTAAAAAATGTCTGCTGGGATCCTGCCAATGTCTGCTAAACTTCTGTTGTTTTAAGTATGAATTTGTATAACAGAGTGGGGCCTCTTTTTGTTACTAATTAGCTCTCTGAATTGGGAGCATTAACATTTTTCAAGAAGAGTCAATCTAATTCTTTCTGTGAAATGCTGAATCAATTATATTTTAAATTAGACTGATTTTTCATTTTTTGCATATAAGCAACTTGTGTTTGTTCTATTATATATATATAAAAGCTGTAATGCATTCAGTATATCTGTAAATAAATAACATTTCATAAAAACAAGGAGGGAATCTGTTAATTCAACAGGTAAGAATTTAATTAAAGATTATAACCCTACCTATATACAGTATATATTTAGAGGACACTCGCCAGGAAAATTATAACAAAGCATTCGTAGCCAATTCTGTCAATACAGCCCAAAGCCAGAACTTTAACTGTATCTATTTTTGAAAACACTTAATCAAATTCAGGGTCAAGGGGTACTTAACCTTATTCCCTTCCACATCCGTCACAAATACATAATTAATTATCCTGGTTTTAAAAAAAAGAAATAAAAGATTCACTTAGTTGTTGACTTTAATGACTTTCTCACTAAGAGTCATTGCTCTGTGTGTAATTTAAAATCAACTGTTCAAGAAGTGTGTGCTCATTGTCATATTCTGTTTACCAGACATCAACAATATTATCAGGTTGTACTTAATTACAGTCTTACATGATAATCTCAAAGATTACTCCTTTTCTTACAAAGTTAAGACTTTTAATACCTAATAAGTACCTAGTTTGCAAAGCACAATATTATTCTCAGGATAGAAATAAGGAGCAGGATGCAGGGTTATATAATAAACTAACACCTTTACTTAACTTTACTTAAGGGTGGTAAATTAAACAAGGCAAGTGTTGAAAAGAGAGGCATACATAAACAATTAGGATAATGTTAAACATGAGTTATCCTAATCATGCATGAAAGAAATTCAAAGAAGGTCAAAGCTCAAACTACTGCAAGCTAGTTAATGAATATGTAAGGGCCATGAACTACATGTCCCTAAGGAAAGATATATGATGGAGAACAGGCATAGATGATTAAACTTGATTAAGATTAAATGCAAAAATACTGATAAATGGAACAAGTGACGCCACTTCAGATAGAAGTAGGCATGTATGAAGACATCATTCCTCCCTGTCGAAACCAAATGAAACAAGTTAGACAATGGATGCATGGCATAACATTCAGGTATCAGTGACTAAATAATATGAAAGTGGGAACACTTCGCATTTTTTAATTACTTCACCTAAGAGTCAGTTATTACTTTTCTGTTTATGAAATAGTTGTGTAACAATGTGTGATATTCAGTACTAACATAGACAATAGAATTCAATTACATGTGTTAGTGGATTACATTAAATATGTGTTTTTTAACAGCACTTTATAATGGAGTTAAAAACAGAGCACAGATAGGCTTGTGATGGCTGAATAGCTTTCATACACAACACATTACAATTTAAATGATGTGAAAGTGGCATCGATTGATTTTTGTGGAGGCTCTGTGACTAATTATTATTTACATATTTTTAATCATAGCAATTTTGAAAGTATTTCTTAACAGAGTAGTATCAATATTACCAATTGAAAAATAGCTATTAATGTCCAATACTAGCATAAAGTCAGTATCAAAATTGCCATATGAAATGAGAAAAAGAACTAAAATTATTGCTTCCTCAAGCTAAGCATAGTAATTTATTAAAATTATGTAAATAAGTAAAAACTGATTTAATGTATAACAGGAATACGAATGGTGCAAAAACAACAGGGGCTTGCCGCGATTGTTCATGTATATCTGGGACTGAAATATCAGGGGTTGAAACCTCCCACCACCTGACATCACTGTTCATTTCTAAACACATCCTATGTTTATTTCAGTCAGGGCAGCTGCACTTTTCATGAGTAATTAATTAGCTCAAGCACCATTTAGCTGTAGATTGATAATGTTGTGTCTGTATAACAGTAGTCTGCAGACAATATTGTTCAATCAGTTCAGTCTTATACAATGTATACTTTACATTGACTGCTTTCCCCTTCCATTCATTTCCAGAGAACTGACATTTTTTTTTGTATTCTAGTGGTTAATGCATTTGTTTGAGCCAAATTGAGCACACATTACTAATAGTCATGGAACAGAAAGTTTTTATTATTATTACTAAAATCCATCCATCCATTTCCTAACCCGCTGAATCCAAACACAGGGGTCTGCTGGAGCCAATCCCAGGGCAGGAACCAATCCTGAGCAGGGTGCCAACCCACCGCAGGACACACACAAACACACTAGGGCCGATTTAGAATTGCCAATCCACCTAACCTGCATGTCTTTGGATTGTGGGAGGAAACCTACGCAGACACGGGGAGAACATGCGAACTCCACACAGGGAGGACCCGGGAAGCGAGCCCGGGTCTCCTAACTGTGAAGCAGCAGCACTACCACTGCGCCACTGTGCCACCCTATTACGAAAATGTTCTAACTAAATACCATCTCACTCATAAATAAAACTGTTCAAGGCTTTAGTTCCTGATGAATAACCAAATTCCTTACCTGACAGGCAGACACAGTTCAAGGAATGCACTTTAGCTTTATTTAATTTTGCCTTTTTTATTTTTTGTAAATTTTCTTATTATTTTTATAAATGTAATAATATACTGTATATTAATTGGTTTGAATTCATTTTTAGTTTTTCTTATTTCTATTTTAATTGATTGCTGAAGTTAGTTTTGCCTCTTTTCTTGGCTGTTTTAATTGTGTTCTTTTGTATTTTTAGGCTGTATTTGTATTTTTGAAGGTTGTGTATTTTGATCATATTTATTTTGCAATTTTGCCTCTTGGAAATTTTTGGCTTATTTTTATGTTTAGAATTATATGTGTACTGTTTCTTTAAATGTCATTATGTTCTTTGTGTTTTGTGGGAGACCAACCCTTGTATCATTGCTAAGTGACCACCCTCAGCCTTTAATGGCAGGCTCGGAAAGCAAGTCCCTTTGTGTTTCATTTGAATTTGCTTTATGGTTTCTGGTGTGTTGTGTTTTTTTTTCTTTTTATCTTATGGCTTTTAATTATTTTTTAATTTCAATTATTGGATTTTTATTACTAAGTTGTTCTTTGCACTTGTTCGCCTTAAGATTGCCTTTATGGCATCCCCTTTTTGCTCTTTAAACATTTTCTTGTATTTAGTTACTTTTGTAAATAAATCCAGATTTTTTTTTATAAGGATCCTTGTGAGATTTGTCTCTTTACAAGCTGTAGTTTTGCTGTTCTCTTTCTTGTGAGACATGCTGAGATATCAGAAACTCTTTTGTTATGTATTTTGAATTTTAAAAGGAATTACCATTTTTGCACCTGGACAGGCTTAAAACATCTCATTTGCCTAAAGAGGCTTGTCTGGTTGAGACCTATTTTGGTGGCAGACCAGTGAGTCTTCTAGCCTATTTTTGTGGTTCTATTTTAGAACAAGGCACATTTCACTATTTTAATGTTATGGAAGGAACAATAGTGCTGTACCCTGGGGATGAGAATAACAAGAAAGGCGATAACTAGAGTCCTAGGCTGAGTGACAATGGCAGAAAGTGGAGGCCAAGTCAACATGGCAAACGAAGAGACTGAAGGCAAAAGTTCAATAGTAACAACAATACTACTAGGTTAGCATTCATTCATGGACCAGCTTAAACGGAGGATTGACCCTCATGAAAGGGAGCTTTCTGTCTGCTGTCTAAGAAGCCATTTTTGTTATTATTTTTTCTTTCCAGTAATTTATCTCCCAATTAAAAAAACATTACTTTACAGGTCCAAAACTGCTTATCTATGCTCTTCTTTTTGTTACAGTGGCTTAATTGGTAGGATTCTTGGAAACATCATGGACCAGACAGACCTTATTTAATAACTAGAAGATCATGTGTTGTGCAACAGATACATTTCATTGAGGTGGAAGTCAAGCAAAATGACACCTTTACATCTTGCCTGAAGAAGGGGCCTGAATTGCCTTGAAAGCTTGCATATTGTAATCTTTTTAGTTAGCCAATAAAAGGTGTCATTTTGCTTGACTTCTCACAACATTCATAATGGCTAACACGGTACAACACCCTAGTACTATTGAGGTGGAAGAAAGACATACAGTGGAAGAAAAACTCAGAAATCCACTGTAACACAGGGTCTTGCAGATATTAGCACTGCTAAGAAAACAAGATGAGGCTTACTTATAGATTTCTATCATACAACACTTCAACACCATTTTTCTTAGTAAAAATGGGTGCACATCTTAGTTCTGTTTCTTTCTAGCAAAGTGCCAACAGCATACTGTGATTTAGTTGAGCTACTTGTGGCAGATTATGAAGTTGTGAAAAAGAAAATCTTGGCATGTTATGTAGATACAGAGATGCAGAGACTGGAAATCCAATTGTGACTATCCAGTAAAAGCTCAGGAATCCGATAATTGGAGGATAATGACTAGGCTGTTACAGCTAGAAAACACTCAAGTCAGTGAGTTATAGAAATCAGCAGCCTATATAGAAAAACATGGAAGAGCTTGTTTACATAACGGAACAGCACCAACCAATACATCAAGAAGCACTATGCAGAAAGTCAGACACCAATGCCTGACACAAAGAGCAGTCGCTCTGCCATATGAATCCTAATTGCCCCAACCTTGACGAGCCCATAGAATGTATGTGTATTCACACCAAATGGTTTTTTATACTCAACTGTGGATAATCCTTTGTCTCTTCCTTTTTCAAAGTATTTGTACTCAAAAATAAGCAGCCTTAATAGACCAACACTACTGTTGTCACTTGGCGCTATGTTTTACCAGTCTTACATGCATCCATGCATTTTTTCTCGGTACCCAAATGTGGCAATTGGTGCCACGGCCCACCTGCCAAGTTGTTTGCCTGCCTATGGTAAAGTCATCCCTGATGGAGGATCACAGGAATCATGGGAAAGAGGGGTCCTTTCATCGGAGCAACGTTTCAGCCGTGGCATGGCCAAATGGGGAGGCAGCTAGATGGATGAGGTCTCCAGGACTCTAAATCCAAACCTAATTATGTCATATCATCTACTGTTAAACCGTACTTCTAAAATTTTTATTATTATGCTGTCTTAAGGAATTGTTCTGTTCTGTATATTATATTGTATTGACCCCCTACTTTTGACACCCACTGCACGCCCAACCTACCTGGAAAGGGGTCTCTCTTTGAACTGCCTTTCCCAAGGTTTCTTCCATTCTTTCCCTACAAGGTTTTTATTGGGAGTTTTTCCTTGTCTTCTCAGAGAGTCAAGGCTGGGGGGCTGTCAAAAGGCAGGGCCTGTTAAAGCCCTTTGCGGCACTTCCTGTGTGATTTTGGGCTATACAAAAAAATAAATAAATAAAAAAAAAATCCACATGCATCTTGAAATACCAGGGTCATGTTAAATTTATGCAGGTAGTCCTTCAGGCTCCTCGCCATTCTGTGACTCTGGGGTGTGACTGGCCTTAAATAATCCTACACCCAATCCAGCTGGTTACTCAGAGCTCATAAGTAAATGACTCTGGCTTGTCTCAAAGTGCTCCCTCTCCATGTCACAAGTGTTGCCCGGCTAAATGTAGCACAAAAGATATGGTGACCCAATGTGATGAAGCCAAAATAATTTCTAGTGAGGAGCTGACAGGGCAAAATGCCTTTGCCCCTCCCACAGCCCCCATGGATTTTACCCCACAGATCATGCCAGGGCCGCTACAAACGCTGCAGAACCAGTTTTTAAAATTACCTTTAGAGCAATGGGATGAGTGAGGTGAACATTGAGATAAGATGGTGCTGTCTTAGTGGCAGCCTGCAACAGCGGTTGTGTTTTTATTTTTTGTTTTTTTGTTGGTTATTTAGTGTGAGGTTAGTGTTTCTTTTTACCTTATTTGGTAAAGTGATTTTTATTCATAACATTATAGACATAAAGAAGCTAAAAAACATATCTTTGCTCTTTAAGATACCCAGATCACTGTTTACTACAGGCTGCTTCACACACTCAAATACAAACAAATTTAGAGTCACCATTTACCCTAACTTTTCACATCTTCTAATGGACACCAAGAGAATTTATAAAACTATACAGTGAGTGAACCGACAAGCGACTGAACTGGTTGTCACAGTTGTGAGGCAGCAGTATCAATTACTATAAAACTTCAGTACCTGTTACTAAGAAAATAACCTTCAAACATAAAAAAAAACTGTGGAGAATTTCAATAGATGAGTGCATTGATACAAAATGTTAGTATTAATGTAAAGCTGTTCTTCTTAACTTAGAAAATTAAATTTAAAAATAATACATGAAATGGTATACTGACAACTATGTAACTCTATCTTCCTAATTTTTCCATTTGTATTTATATTAGTCTACCACACAGTTCCATTAAAGCAGCTGCTCTGCACAAGTCCACTGCAATATTTATTTTTACGAAAGTCTGATAATACATATAATGTATTTTCTAACAGAGGCTGGTTTGTCAGTGACATTTTGGCAAATAAGAAAAATCAAAATTGAAAACACACATTGATGAAACTAAGAAAAAGGTTCACATTTTATTGACAACTGAATATTCTTAAACACAACTTAATTGAACCAGCACACATTGAGTAGCTTATGGCATGCATGGTAAAATATTGCTAAGAGCCGCATCCTTTGTTATGCACATTACCTACCATATACATATACTAAACACTGATCTTGTTGTGTGTCTACCCGCTATTCAGTGCTGAAGAAGGCATTCGTTCTTTATTATGGACAGCTAAGAACGTCACAGTAGCTTTAATTCTTCTTACCCTAAACAAAGTTCTATTAATGAGGGCCACACATCTACACTTCCAACCATTCATTTTCATTTATAGCTTACTTAACCAATTCATTATCATTTGGAGGAAGATGAGAACTAACAGTGGACTCCCATCTCAGGGCAAATTTACCCTCCGAAGTTCAATTGAGACTCACCCAATACAGGAGTCTTAAGAATCTGAAATCTGAAAGCAGAATACCAAGGAAATGTCCATACGGACATGGTAAAAGTGGGGGGCCCCAGACAATTCCCGGCCTTATAAAAGAAGAACTAGAAGCTGAGCTTAATTTGATTCCTGGCAGTCTTTTTTTTTTATTCTCACGTTTCAGTAGTGTGAGTTATGTGAATTTGTTAAATTGATTTAATTACTCTCCTGGGGCCTCATGTACAGCACTGTGCGTACAATTCACACTAAAATATGATGTTCAGACAAAAACAGAAATGTGTGTATGCACAAAAAAATCCAGATGTATAAATCTGTGTGCATGCCAACTTCCATGTTTTTCTGCTCCATAAATCCTGGTCAGCATGAAATGTAACGTAGGTGTACGCGCCTGTCGCCCCACCCCGACTCCTCCCAAAATGATGCCTCTTTCAATATGCAAATCAATATAAGTAGCCCCCTAAGATCAGCTTTCTTTGAAAAGACAATGGCAAAAAAACAGGGAAAATAAAAGAATTTCAGCGAATACCAACGAAAAACGTATTATTTGTTGGTTTAACCAGTGCTATAAACAACAAAAGGAACTTGATCAGGTAGAGTAGAGAGGTAGAGAGATAGAGTGGCGGAGAAACTCAAAAGTTCAAGTTCAGAAATCGCACAGTGCCCGAAATAAAAAAAGAAGTGGTCAGATATAAAAGTCGCCATGGAAAGGTACAGAGAAAAGAAAAAAAATAGGGACACAGTAGTAAATCATGTAGTTTACTTTGTCATTAAAGTAGAACATCATAAACTTCATCTTAATATCATTTCATTTACTAGTTTCTCAAGTCCAATCGTAACTAATGTAGCACGTTAAATGCTTTGTTTTCTATGTGTTATTCTATGTACTCTATGTCTAAATCACTACGTGCTTCTTAAACAGGCTTTCTCTTATGCCGTTACGACACAGAATACATTACATTCATATTATTATAGCTCCCTGCAAAATTTAAATGCTAAGATGTATACTTGATATCACTTTCATGATGATAGGAGTTAAAGCATGTATTAAACATGAGGACATGGTGACGCAGTGGTGGTGACGTGCTGGCACCCTGTCAAGAGATTTTTCCCGCCTTCCGCAAGATGCTTGCTGCGCTGTGTGTGATTCTCAATGAAATAATTTATTGCAGCAGTTCTGTCTCTTTCAAATGTAGAAGAATATAGTATATATATATAATATTCCAAGAATATAGCATTTGGAAATCTAAATCAACTTAGAAACCAGTTGTCATCATATTTAAATATGCATTCTCTTCTATTGAATTGAATTCCTTTATTGTTATTGTATGGTACAATGAGATTCAATATGCAAAGCCTCAATTAACTTCTTTTCCTATAAAATAAGGTAACAGTAATGATAATAATAATAATTTGTTTAAAAATGAAAAATATACAATATGAAAGCATAAGTACAATATACATATAGATATAGTGCAGATAGTGAAATGGTTCATGAAGTGGCTCAGGTTGTAATGTATGTATATTATAACTGTAGTGCAACTTTACATTGAGGTAATTGTACTTATAAGTACAAACAGTTCTACCAGGAGCTGCGGACTGATGGACTGATCGAGTGCGTTTACTCTTGGGATGAAACTGCTTTTGAATCACAAGATCCCAACAGGGATCAGTTCAAATAGACTGTGTGCATGGCTGAGGCAGTGTGTGCTAGATGCTGTATCCCGATAATCCCATTTCTGATCCACTGCTGTAGAGCTGTGATTCCACACTCGGATACAGTGGGTTAAAATACTCTGAGTGGTGTACAGAGATTAACAACGCTAAAGCAGCTGTAGTATATAGTTTGGCCATTGTATGAACCATTATATTGGTACAGGTTGATTACAATCAGATGCCTTAAACTAATAAACAATATGCGATTAATTGCAATGTATTTGATAAAGTCGTGTCAGGGATGTGAATGTAAAAAATAAAGGGAAATCACACAGGAACAGTAGCACCACTTTGACGCTGCGTACCGCCAGTTTGCAAAACCAAGCTGAAAACTTGTGTACACAATGGATTGAGCTGGCATGAGAATGTGCGTGGCTTTAGCCAAGTTTAATTTTTATACACTGCGATGTGAGCGTGGAAACGGGCGTATGCAATATCTTTGTGTGTACGCACCATTTATACATGAGGTCGCTGGTCCTTGTCCCTTTTTCTCTGCTTTTGTTTCATAGCATAACACCCTGAGGTTAAATCAATAGGGTTCCTTTGCTTTGATTACATAAATCTTAATCTAAGCTTTAAACTCCATCACTCCATCCTTTCAATATACTAAACAGGCAACATAAGGAAAGACCAATTTGTGCATACATTTAAAGATGAAAGATCCATTGCATTTTTGTGTAAGTGGTTTACTCATCTCTACTAGCATTTATTTGTCTGGATTCTTATTCTGTCTGTCATATTTATTGATTAGTACTACCCCATTCCCATCTTCCTTATTCTTTCAATGTCTTAGACAGTTGAACATCAATCCTAATTCATTCAAGCAGTCTCACTTGTTCTTGGTATCTCAAGGTCTGTGGAAAATTTGCCATCACCAGTGACAGATATGAAGCTGGTATATCATATGTTATCATAACAACCATGGACACTTGTAAGTACGGCTTCTGATAGTTCAACATATAACAGATTAACCAGGGTGAAACGTGATATGTATTTGCCTCAGATATTCTATGCTTTGACTTTTTAAAAGAATCATGGACCTCTAAAGACTGATTTTCTGAATGAAATGACAATTTTTCCTGCCATTTAGAACTTTAAAAATAGTATATGTTTTAAGAAAATGCTGTAATTACGTTTGCTTCATACACACTTTATGTTCAATTATTATTCGTGTTTTATGTATTTCCAGATTTTGACAGCCAGTACAGTGCTGTGCGCTTTTTAACTCAGAAAAATGTTTTTATTTAATAATTGTGTTTTCATTAAAGTTATTGATCAGTCTATTACTGAGACCCTACCAAGAAAAATATAGAACCAAACCAATCAAACAAGACTAAGTAAGACATATTGACAAATTTGTCAAGGCATAGCTTACCAATAAAAACCTAAAGGCAAATAGAAAATGTTTCAATGCAAACTGAATACTGGTATTTAATAACTGGATTATTATCAGGTTAAAAGTATAGAAAGCAGAACTCTTACTATGACCATTGTATATGAGCATTAGCTTACAATGGGAAATGTACTGCTTGCAGTGTACTGAAAATGCCTCAGTTGGCAGTCTTTCTGGCTTCCTCTTCATGTTATTGATGCTTTTAATCTTCTGCTTTGGTATAGCAGCTAGTAAGATCTGAACTTGCAAAACATTTTATATTCCAGCTAGCATTTCTGGAACAAGACAGACATCCCAAACACCTATCTGACAACTATTTAACAAATTCCAAAGGTGTTTTTGATGTCATTAGAACAAGAAGTGCTTTCTCCTTTTTTATTTAAAAAAGAGTTAAAAAAAAGAAAAATACATTTTTGAAATCACACATTTCCTGTCATGCAATTATGTTGTAAGACACAGGGAGCCAGAATTTAGGAGAAAACAGTTGTTCACCCTAACCCCTTAACAGCAATATTTGAAGTAACACACCAGATGGGATTAACATTATCTATGGAAAAGTTTATGCTGATGTCCTACACCACATTGTGCACACAAAAACTCATTATGATTAATTGGTGGAGAATCCAAATTCATCGTTCATAACTCAATGCGAAAATGATGCATTTTATTATCTTAAACAGGAAAAGTGTAATTCTTTCTCCAAGGAATGGTTCAAGATTTTTTTGGAATTAGGCAAATATATTTGCAGTTATGTGCACTGACTGTAGAATGCTACTGCAAAGGTATTGTGGAATAGACAATCTCTTAAAGGGATAGATAGATTGATAGATAGATGAAAGGTCATATCTGTCTGTCTGTCTGTCTGCTTCTGTTCAAGTTATTTCTCACTGTTCTACTTAGTTTAATCTCTTTGAATAATGTCTGTCTTTCTGTGTCATGTTTCCATTATCCAATGTGTCACTGTTTTTGCATCCACTGCTAGATGTTACAGTAGGAGACCTCATGTTTACTCATGGATGGCCACCGTGGTTAAAGGTTTTTGTTCTAGCTCAGTTCCTTAATTACAGGCCAGTTGCTTCTGTTGAAGCAGTTTTTGCTCAAACAATACTTTTGTGTTACATTTTAGTTAATTAACCTGTTAAACTACCTAACCTTTACTTGCTTCCTTTAGTCTTAAACAGTTGCACTCACCATTTTAATTGTTTCTTGTTTTCTAAACCATCTGCCAATTAACAATGAGACACAAATGGTAAAGGAGACAGCAGTTCATCATCTAATTTGGTCCTTTTTACAACCATGTGTTTATTATGTAGTATTTGTTCTAATAAGAATGTTTGAAAAGGAATGAAAGAGAAAAAATTGAAGGACTGCCATGAGACAAAATCATTTGGACAATATCCTCAGGAAGGAAAAATCTACAATACAAGAATGATCTGATGTAGCAGAATGATGACATTAAAGACATTAAAATTGAGTAAGTTCTATTACTGGCAAGAATTGCACTCTAATTAAGCTATTAGGTTTCCACAAAAAATTCAGCCTGTGCAAACCTCAAGGACTGAACTTCAGTACTGTTGGTTTACACATTATATTGCTCTTCCTATAATTACATTTCCTAGCTCTTTCCACCTTGAGTCTATTTCATTCTGATCAATAATTTCCATACAGTGTGAGAAAAAGAGACGGCACGGGTTGGGGCAGCCACCCATTTAATTCGGTATCCTGGCTGCAAAAGCAAATGATTCATGATTGAGTCAAGTTTATACGACAGAGTCCAAAATAGAACTGCCTCCAAGGGAAAAGGTGTGAGGCTTTATTGGAAGTTTGGGGGAAGTGATGTCGTCCTTGGGGCCAGGACCGAAAGTGATGTCGTCCTCGGGGCCGGGACCGAAAGTGATGCGTCCCGAGTCGAGGTGATGGCTCCTGGTGGGATTTCCCGGGAAAGGCCTGCCGGGAACTTAGAGTGTCAGTGTACAGGGCAGATGTATTATCATTCATCTTTAAGCCCTTCAGCTGCCTCCTATGCACACGTGTGTGACAACAGTTACCAGTCATCATTCTTACCTTTTAAATTTATCTGAATTTTCTATTATGTGCTCAATTTTTTTCCTCTAATAATTTTAGTGTTTCTGATATCCCTCAATTTCAGCACTACTTCTGCCATTACAGTACAGATATCTGGTGTTATACGATTAGTACTTTACTGTAACCCCACAGTTTTTATACCACCTTGTAACTTGGTCAGTAGAAACTGTATTGATGATGATAACTTTATTTTTAGGTGTTTAGCAAGTGTACTATTTTTTTGCTAAAAACTATTTTTGTGTGCAATGAATGTTTCTCCTGCAAAATCCCACCTGTCAGTTTCACCTTTTCTAGTCCAGTGATATTACACAAATTTTCAGTCTTCCAAAACTTCTCACTGCTAAATTGCTTTGAATAAGTTAATTAACTTTTAATTTTAATGTACATATCCTGTAGTTCCTTTTTAATATACTTTGACATTTATCCTTTGAATATGTATAGTTTTTTTAATGATACCTCTGTATTCAGTTTCAGCAATGTGTCACATTATTCCATTCTTACCAGTTTAATGTGTTTCAATTTATTTGCATAAAACATGCTTCCAAACATAATGAAAGTGCACTATACCCTATTAAAAATGCTGCATAGTTAAAATAAAACAGAATAACACACAACAATCATGATGCTGAACACAAACACACCATGCGTTATGTAAATAGATATATATATACAGTGAATCTCCGTCACCTTATCGTGGTGGAGGGGTTTGCGTGTCCCAATGATCCTAGGAGCTATGTTGTCCGGGGCTTTATGCCTGGTAGAACCACCAAGGCAAACTGGTCCTAGGTGAGGGATGAGACAAAGAGCGGTTCAACAAACCTCCAATGAAGAATAAAAACCTTGGACGACGTTTTCCCTTCCCCGGACGCGGGTCACCGTGGCCCCCCTCTGGAGCCAGGCCTGGAGTTGGGGCTCGATGGCGAGCGCCTGGTGGCCGGGCCTGCACCCATGGGGCTCGGCCATGCATAGCCCGTAGAGGTAACGTGGGTCCTCCTCCCCATGGGCTCACCACCTATGGGAAGGGCCAAGGAGGTTGGGTGCAGTGTGAGTTGGGTGGTGGCTGAAGGCTGGGACCTTGGCGGTCTGATCCTCTGCTACAGAAACTGGCTCTTGGGACATGGAATGTCACCTCTCTGAAGGGGAAGAATCCAGAGCTAGTGCGCGAGGTCGAGAGGTTCCGGCTAGATATAGTCGGACTCACCTCAACGCACAGCTTAGACTCTGGAACCAATCTCCTTGAGAGGGGCTGGACTCTCTACCACTCTGGAGTTGCCCCCGGTGAGAGGCGCCGAGCAGGTGTGGACATACTTATTGGACGAGAGGGTGGCCTCCCTCCGCCTTCGGGTGGGGGGAAGGGTCCTGACTGTTGTTTGTGTGTATGCGCCGAACAGCAGTTTGGAGTATCCACCCTTTTTGGAGTCACTGGAGGGGGTGCTAGAGGGCATACCTTCTTGGAATTCCCTCGTTTTGCTGGGAGACTTAAATGCTCACGTGGGCAATGACAGTGAAACCTGGAAGGGCATGATTTGGAGGAATGGCCCCCCCCGATCTGAACCCGAGTGGTGTTTTGTTATTGGACTTCTGTGCTCGTCACGGATTGTCCATAACGAACACCATGTTCAAGCATAAGGGTGTTCATATGTGCACTTGGCACTAGGACACCCTAGGCCTCAGGTCGATGATCGACTTTGTGGTCGTGTCGTCGGACTTGCGGCCATATGTCTTGGACACTCAGTTGAAGAGAGGGGCTAAGCTGTCAACTGATCACCACCTGGTGGTGAGTTGGCTTCGATGGTGGGGGAAGATGCCGGTAGGCCCAAACGTGTTGTGAGGGTCTGCTGGGAACGGCTGGCAGAGTCCCCTGTCAGAAGTAGCTTCAACTCCCACCTCCGGCAGATCTTCAACCACGTCCCGAGGGAGTTGGGGGACATTGAGTCCGAATGGACCATGTTCCGTGCCTCTATTGTTGAGGCGGCTGACCGGAGCTGTGGCCGCAAGGTGGTCGGTGCCTGTCGTGGCGGCAATCCCGAACCGGTTGCTGGACACCGGTGGTGAGGGATGCCGTGAAGCTGAAGAAGGAGTCCTATAGGACTTTTTTGTCCTGTGGGTCTCTGGAGGCAGCTTTTAGGTACCGGCAGGCCAAGAGGAATGCGGCTTCGGTTGTTGCTGAGGCAAAAACTCGGGCGTGGGAGGAGTTTGGAGAGGCCATGGAGAATAACGTTCGGACGGCTTCTAGGAGATTCTGGTCCACCGTCCGGTGTCTCAGGAGGGGGAAGCAGTGCAGTGTCAACACAGCATATGATGGGGATGGTGCGCTGCTGACCTCGACTCGGGACGTTAATGGGTCGGTGGGGAGTACTTCGAAGACCTCCTCAATCCCACTAACATGCCTTCCAATGAGGAAGCGGAGCCTGGGGACTCTGAGGTGGGCTCTCCGATCTCTGGGACTGAAGTCACCGAAGTGGTCAAAAAACTCCTTGGTGGCAGGGCCCCAGGGGTGGATGAGATACGCCCGGAGTTCCTTAAGGCTCTGGATGTTATAGAACTGTCTTGGTTGACACGTCTCTACAACATCGCATGGACATCGGGAACAGTGCCTCTGGATTGGCAGACCGGGGTGGTGGTCCCCCCCTTTAAAAAGGGGGACCGGAGGGTGTGTTCCAACTACAGAGGGATCACACTCCTCAGCCTCCCTGGAAAAGTCTATTCGGGGGTTCTGGAGAAGAGGGTCCGTCGATAGTCAAACCTCGGATTCAGGAGGAACAGTGTGGAACAGGGTGTTGAAGGAGTCCGGTTTGGTGGACTCAGGATTGGGTCACTGCTTTTTGCAGATGATATTGTCCTGTTTGCTCCATCAGTCCGTGATCTTCAGCTCTCTCTGGATCGGTTCGCAGCTGAGTGTGAAGCGGCTGGGATGAGAATTAGCACCTCCAAATCCGAGACCATGGTCCTCAGCCGGAAAAGGGTGGAGTGCCCTCTCAGGGTTGGGGGAGAGATCCTGCCCCAAGTGGAGGAGTTCAAGTATCTCGGGGTCTTGTTCACGAGTGAGGGAAGAATGGAGCGCGAGATCGACAGGCGGATTGGTGCGGCATCTCTAGTGATGCGGGCTCTGCATCGTTCTGTCGTGGTGAAAAAGGAGCTGAGCCGTAAGGCAAAGCTCTCAATTTACCAGTCGATCTACGCTCCTACCCTCACCTATGGTCATGAGCTATGTGTAGTGACTGAAAGAACAAGATCGCAAATACAAGCAGCTGAAATGAGTTTTCTCCGCAGGGTGTCTGGGCTTTCCCTTAAAGATAGGGTGAGAAGCTCAGTCATCCGGCAGGGGCTCAGAGTAGAGCACATCGAGAGGAGTCAAATGAGGTGGCTCGGGCATCTGATCAGGATGCCTCCTGGACGCCTCCCTGGTGAGGTGTTCCGGGCACGTCCAACCGGGAGGAGGCCCGGGAAGACCCAGGACACGCTGGAGGGACTATGTCTCCGGCTGGCCTGGGAACGCCTTGGGATTCTCCCGGAAGAACTGGAAGAAGTGGCCGGGCAGAGGGAAGTCTGGGCCTCTCTGCTTAAGCTGCTGCCCCTGCGACCCGACCTCAGATAAGCGGAAGAGGATGGATGGATGGATGGATCTAACAATCAAATAAAATATATTTACAGTTAGGTCCATAAATATTTGGACAGAGACAATTTTTTCTAATTTTGGTTCTGTAGCTTACCACAATTAATTTTAAATGAAACAACTCAGATGCAGTTGAAGTGTAGACTTTCAGCTTTAATTCAATGGGTTGAACAAAATGTGAGGCAACATAAATGAAACAGTCCTTTTTGGATTTAGGGTTCTCACGGAAGGGCTTGATGATGATGATGGTCACGTAGACTTCTGCCTTTTAATCCGTCCATCATTGTTGGAGCATCATGAAGCTTTGAGTAGGTGGAGGTGGCGCAGCCACCACCACAAAAAACCGGAAAAAGAAACAGAAAAGAGAGTAGGGGTCAGTACGATTTTAGAGCCACCATGAATAGTTATTATGATGAATTGAACATATAGAGTATCAGGATTAAGTTAAATTAAGATTAAAATGAAGTTATAGAAAAGCCATGTTAAAGTAATGTGTTTTCAGCAGTGTTTTAAAGTGCTCTACTGTATCAGCCTGGCGAATTCCTATTGGCAGGCTATTCCAGATTTTAGGTGCATAGCAGCAGAAGGCCGCCTCACCACTTCTTTTAAGTTTTGTTCTTGGAATTCTAAGGAGACACTCATTTGAGGATCTGAGGTTACGATTTGGAATATAAGGTGTCAGACATTCCGATATATAAGATGGGGCAAGATTATTTAAGGCTTTATAAACCATAAGCAGAATTTTAAAGTCAATCCTGAATGACACAGGTAACCAGTGTAGTGACATCAAAACTGGAGAAATGTGTTCGATTTTCTTTTCCTAGTTAGGATTCTAGCAGCTGCATTCTGCACTCGTTGCAAACGATTTATGTTTTTCTCGATAGCCCTGAGATGAGTGCATTACAGTAATCTAGTCGACTGAAAACAAACGTGTGAATTTCTCAGCATCTTTCAGTGATATAAGAGGTCTAACTTTACTTATGTTTCTTAAGTGAAAAAATGCTGTCCTAATGATCTGATTAATATGTGATTTAAAATTCAGATTACAGTCAACAATCACCCCTAAGCTTTTTACCTCCGTCTTGACTTTTAATCCTAATGTATCCAGTTTATTTCTAATAGCCTCATTGTATCCATTATTGCTGATCACTAAGATTTCAGTTTTCTCTTTATTTAACTTAAGAAAGTTACTATTCATCCATTCTGAGATACAAGTCAGACAGTGTGTTAGTGAATCAATAGAATCATCAGGTGCTATTGATAAGTACAGCTGTGTGTCATCAGCATAGCTGTGGTAGCTCACGTTGTGCCCTGAGATAATCTGACCTAACGGAAGCATGTAGATTGAGAATAACAGCGGACCCAGGATAGAGCCTTGTTGAACACCATATTGGATATCATGTGTCTTCGAGTTGTAATTCCCACAACTAACAAAAATTTTCTCCCTGTCAGGTAGGATTCAAACCAATTTAAGACACTGCCAGAGAGGCCCACCCATTGACTAAGGCGATTTCTAAGAATGTTGTGATCAATGGTGTCAAATGCAGCACTCAGATCTAAGAGGATGAGAACAGATAAATGGCCTCTGTCTGCATTCACTCGCAAATCATTTACTTCTTTAACGAGTGCCGTTTCTGTGCTGTGATTTGTTCTAAAACCAGACTGAAATTTATCAAGAATAGCATGTTTATTTAGGTGGTCATTTAACTGCATAATGACTGCCTTCTCCAGAACTTTACTTAAGAAAGGCAGGTTAGAGATGGGTCTAAAATTTTCAAGAGCGAGGGTCAAGATTATGTTTCTTAAGTAGGGGTTTAACTACAGCAGTCTTAAGACAGTCTGGGAAGACCCCAGTATCTAGTGACAATTTACTATGTCAGAACATTATCAATTAGCACGCCTGATACTTCTTTGAAAAACCTTGTTGGTATTGGGTCAAGGACGCAGGTGGAGGTTTTAATTGAGAGATTATTTTTTTAAATCAGGTAAATCTATCCTAGTGAAAGAGTTTAATTTGTTTATAACAGGATGCTGGGGTTTAGGAGGATCCTTAGTGTTGGAGGGATATACTATGTTATTTCTAATATCATTAATTTTTGATTGAAAATACAGCGATAGCCTCACAGGTTTCACTGGAAGCACTTAGGAGGCATTCCTTTGAGTTACCTGGGTTTAGTAGGATCAATTGTAGAAAATAAGACTCTGGGATTACTAGCATTGTTATTTATAATCTTGAGAAATAGCAGCGTCTCTCAAGACGGACAGTGTTATTGTATTCTGTTATTTTGACTTTTAATATTTCATGGTGGATAGTAAGTTTAGTCTTCCTCCATTGACGCTCAGCTCTGGGCATGTTCTCTTTAAATCAGACACTCTTTGGGTCTTCCATGGTATAACAATGCTAGAAGATTTTTTCACTGTCTTTTCAGGTGCAACTATGTCAACAGCAGCTCTCACTTTAGAATTAAATCTTTCCACCTTACTATTTACATTATCCTCACTATTATAGCTGGCACTATAAACGGACTGATTGCTTAAATGTTTGTAAGTTTTAAAGCTGCTGCGAGTCAAAGAAGCGTTTTTAACAATATGCTTCTCATGAGTGTTTTTTATCATTATTTCTATATTAAAAAGTAGAAGAAAATGGTCTGATAGACCAATATCAATGATCTGTTTTATATCAACTTTCAGTCCTTTAGTAATCACTAAGTCTAACGTATGACCTGCTTTATGTGTAGGCTGATTTATGAGTTGTCTCAAATCAAAAGAATCCAGGAGGTTCATAAATTCTTTTACTTTTAGATCACACTGATTATCTATATGAAAATTAAAGTCGCCAACTATTAGGAGTGTGTCATAGTTAGTAATTAAAATTGACATTAAGTCAGAGAATTCAGAAAAAAAGACGCGTTATATTTAGGAGGTCTATACAAGGATAATACTAGAACTTGAGAATCTCCATGAATAACAACGGCAAGATACTCAAAGGACTTGAACTTACCAAAACTGACATCTTTACATTTTAATCGGCTCGAGTAAATGTTAGCCAATCTGCCTCCCTTTTTCCCGTGGGGTCTGCACGAGTAAAACTGTAATCGGAGGCAGATTCGATTAAAACAGCCGCATCTGAGCTAAGCCATGTTTCACTTAGTGCAATAAAATCTATTTTTTTATCAATAATAAGATCGTTAATTAAAAAACGTTTTGTTAGTTAAAGCTCTAACATTCAATAGTGCCATATTTAATGTTTCGGAGGTGCAGAGATGAATACTATGTGCGTTATTGATAAATGTACAAGTTATTACATCTTTTCACTTGTGGCAATCAACTTTTGTTACCTGTCTTATTACACTTGCTGAACAAACAGGCCCCAGTCTAACGTTACTCAATTCTTTACCTCTTTTGTAAATCGCTTTGGAAAAAAGCATCTGCTAAGCAAATACATGTAAATGTAATTCCAGAGAATAGTGGTTAGTGCTGCTGTCTTGGGTTTAAATCCTGGACTGATCATTATATGTGTGGAAGTTATATTATATCCCAGTTTCAATTTATGTATTCTGAGTGCAAATTTAACTGCCCAGTCAAAATCAAGTAGGAATATCAATGAATATGTGTGTATTTCAAAGTTATCTTCACCATCCCTGTGTCCATTTTGTATTGGTATTAGTTTTTTCAAGGTTAATCACACTAAAATGAGTAAGTACCTTAAAGTATCAGATTGCAACTAAAGAAAGAAAAAAGTAAAAAAAAAACAAGCTTTAACTGTCAATGTCAAATGACAATTCAGGCAAACGAGCATGAATGCCTTTGAAAAAGTATAACATACTATTAATTTAAATATTTTTGCACTTCTAACTTGTATTGAAAAGCCTTTTTTCGTGTTTATTGTAATTTGTGAGGGTGGCACAGTGGTTCGATCATAGCACTGCTGCCTCATAACATGGAGATTGGGATTTAAATCCCAGGTGCTCCCTGCATGGAGTCTGCATGTTCTCCCTGTGTCCACATGGGTTTCCTTCAGATACTCAGGTTTTCTCCAATAGTCTAAAGACGTGCACGTTGGGTGGACTGGCAATGCTAAATTTTCCCATGATGTTTGTGTGTCTTTAACAAATGATGGGCTCATGCCCATTCCATGGATTTTTCCTCTCTTGTTCTATAATCTCTAGCTTCCCCACAATTCTGCCTTGAAGAAAATGGATGGATGGATGTGTGTGTAGGTGTGTGTGTTAGTTTGTGACATTACTGAAGCCACTTTATAGTCATAAAATTTTTCAGTGCCACTTGTAAATGTCTTGTTTATTCATTTTCTGGTATCTTTTTTTAAAACTTGTAAAATCTTTGTTTTTGGACAAATTATAGAGATCATGACATGAACTAAAAGTAGTCTAACAAAACTCTCAAGCTTGTTGTTATGAAGGAACTTTTGGAAGAAGACAGTCCAATTTCTAATACATTTTTCAGTATGGAGTGTTCTATTAAACTTACGAAAAACTGATTTTAATGAAAATTTGCATTTACATTGTCATTGATACTTAAAAATATAGGATATATGGCATTTCAAACATGGCAAAATGGAGGGTGGTTGTAATGGTGCCAATCCAAAAAACTGACCATTATTCTAAAATAATAATTTTAGTATATATGTAATAAACCTCAATCAACCTACAATTCAGGCTACATGGCTTTTCGAAAATGTACTCTCATGAAAATTTTGTATTTGCATTACTGTTCATGCAATTTCAAATATTGGCTTCATGGATTTTCAAGAATTTATTTGGGGAATCATAATTGGAGTGTCAAAACCACAAAAACTATACATTACTTCTAAACTGCTAATTGGATGTTCATGAATATTTGTATGTATATTAAATTTAACCCAGATTAACATACAGATTTGGTGGACTTTCAAAACTTTCACCATGAATAGGCGTTCAACAGTGAGAACAAAACTAAAAAGCCTTCCATTATATTGATGCGGCATTAAGCATTTTTTTGTGAAACCGCAATAAACCAGGAAATACAAGGAAGAAGTGTTCATAGTTTCAACACAGAAAGGTATTACTTCCATTATGGAATCCAATCATACACCAAAATAACAAATACATGAGAGCAGAGAAATAGTTATCAGAGAAGTAGATGAAAGATGGGACAATTACAAAAGGGTAAAATTTTAAAATAACACACATTTCTTACCTTAACCTGTTATACACATATACCTGGGCAGTGCCAGTTACTTTGGCTCATATTCAATAAAACTATTTATTAAACATTAAAAAGATGAATGGTGGGCATGGTATGGTCTTGAGTGAGCATGATATGATCGAGAATAAGATGGGAAAAGAACTGCTGTTGAATGAAGAAAATCCAAGGGTGGTATTTGTGGATGCAGTCCCAAATGAAGGGCTAGTACCAAGAATAAAGCGGAAAGATGTAAATGAGTTGCTGAAAAGAATGAAAAATGGAAAGGCAACAGGACAAGATGAAATATCAGCAGAAGTATGGATGAGTTTAGGGGAGGAAGCAGTAGATGTGTTGTTGGATCTAATGCAAAAGATCTCTGAACTGTAGAGAATAATAGAGAAGTGGAGGAACAGGGTGTTTGTACCCATTTATAAGGAGAAACTCAATATTCAGGACTGTGGAAACTATAGAGGGATAAAGCTTATGTTGCACACAATGCAAATTTGGGAAAAGGTTGTAAGGAGACGGCTCAGGGAAGAGACCACCATAGTGCAGGAGCAGTATGGTTTTATTCCAGGAAGAAGTACAACTCATGCATTCCTTGCATTGAGAGAGCTCATATAGAAGCATCGGGAAAACCAGAAATGTTTGCATATAGTGTTTATTAATAGTGTGCCACATCAAGAAGTCTGCAGGTGCATAAAAGAGAAAAGAGTACCAGAGAAGTATGTGAGGTTTGTCCAAGATAGTTATGAGGGAGTGAGGACTCAGGTTAAAAACAGTGTTGTGATAACAGATAAGATTCCAGTAGGAGTAGGTCAGCGCCAGGGATCTTCTTTACAGCCTAACCTCTTTGATCTGGTTATGGATGTGTTGGGCCATGGGATAAAAGACCAATTCCCTGGTGTATGGTTTTTGCTGATGACATTGTGTTGGGTAGCACCAAAAAAGAGTAAGTGGAAAATCAGATGCAGAGTTAACACATAGAGTGCAGTGTGGGTGGAATGACTGGAAGAAGGGATCAATAGTATTGTGTGATCAAAGAATTAAGACAAAGGTTAAAGGCTAAAGACAATGGTAATACCAGCAATGATGTATGGGCAGTAAAGGGAAGAAGTTAGAAGTGGCAGAATTGAGAATGTTGAGATGGATGTGTGGAGTCACAAAGAAGAACAGAATAAGAAATTAGACAATTAGAAGTACAACAAAAGTGGGACAGATATCTCAGAAAGTACAGGAAAATAGGGTGGTATTGACATGTAATATGTATAATAACAATAATATGTATGATGAGAATGGATGTACAGAGAAGAGAAAGTGAGGGAGACCAAAGCGGAGGTGGGTGAATAAAATAAAATAAGATGTGAAGGAAAATGGTTTGACGGGGGAATAGGTGAATGACTGAGCTGTATGGAGAAGGATGATCAAGTACATCATCCCCACGTAAAAGTGAGAGAAGAAGAAATCCAGAAATAGAGATGATAATAAGGAAAGAAGCAGAACAGAAACATGTGCAACAATACATGCTGTGGCATTCCTGTCAAAGTTAAGCAAATCCAAGAAAGCTTTTTCAAAACCACACTTAACAAAACGAGGAAAACTTTGTGACTCATTCTAATGGTTTATAGTTATTTTAGAATCCTATTTATGGAAGGATGCAAATAACAAACCAGTTCTCTACTAGTACTTTTTGTTGTACTCTTTCCAAGCCAGTCAATACACTATACCAACCATCTAGAAGACTTGTATAAGAAATCAAAACATTCTTGAATGAAAATGGTAGGAAATATAGAGGTGGTTATCAGAAACCTGAATCTTGAAAGTGCTGCCTTAATATTGAACGTTACATTACACCTTTTTTGATCTGAATAGCTCTCATATCTAATTAGAAATGTTTAAAGTAAATTTGAGCCTTATAGATTGAATTGCCCAATATTGGCATTACTGAATGTGTCATTATCTTGTTTATCTGGAAGTCATTACTTTTATTTTTTCCTTAACAAAATATTAATAATGCCATTACAAAATAAAGACACTATGTATCTTTTTACAGCAAAAACTCAAATGTTTTTGCCTAACATTTAATAAGTCTTTTTTTTGGTAACAGTCACACAGTTTTCCATTCTGGAAAAGTTATCTCAACCGCATTTGCAAAGATGTGTGAAGAGTACATAAAACCAAAGGCTATAATTAGAATCCCTGTTTACCCAATCACTTACTATTTTCTGGTTTTCCCAAGACTTAAAATAGTCTTACATAGCAGCTACTGTATCATTTGTGTGCACATTAAATAGAACATATTGGTATAATTAGGATTAATATTCCTTGTTTTAATCGATAGAATATCTAAGCAGTAAATTGTTTTATGTGGTAGCAGAGGACTGCACAACAGGAGTGTGTAGCAGTGGTAGAGAGAGGTATGTGAACACACAGCTGCATTCGTGAGTGCCCTTCTGCCCTCAGCCATCAAATAATTTATCGTGTCAGACATTGGATTTACATCAGAAATGGAATCAGCCATATTATTTTGAATATTGTTTTTACAATATGACTAATAGTATCCTTTTAAACTAATCTGTAGCCAATCAAAAATTGGATTTGTACTGTACCAATGAAAACATTAATTATTAGAGAGACGATTGACCACTTTAATGATGGTTTTAATTCATAGCAGTACTGTGTATGAATAATAGATGCCATTTTTTGCAGTGCTACAAAATTAACCTGACTGGTACATATCTGGGATGTATGAAAGAAAACAAGCAAGGTAAAGTGATTGCGAATTAGAAGAATGTTCAATACCAATAAAGACAGTAATCTTGCTGGAAACTGTGAGACAGCTTAATTAAGTACCACCTCACCCTTAAATTTCAAGACTTTCTAAAATAGCTTTCTATATCTTTTAATATTTCTTAAAATTATTTCTTTAAAAATTTCAGTCTTTTGAATGGGAACTTATGTCTGTTAAAATTGACTTCACTTTGAGAAACTTCACATTAAATTATTTTAAAATTTCTCAAATTATTTATTTGATATCTCAAAATTATGTTTCTTCTTACTTTAAGATATCTCAGAAATAGTCATTAAAAAATTTTATCTCTTTGGATGTATCTTGAAATAGAGAGGAAGTTTTTAACAGGAGTTTTTAACACTGCAATATTGTCATGGAGGTCAAAGTACAAAAAAAATTATACACGTTGTCATGCATGAGCACATGGAAGACAGCTTAAGGGCTCTGGTGATGGTAATTGCCTGCCTTCTCTTTTCCTTCCGCTGCAGAATGGAAGACTGACAGCCACTCCACCACTGATGTCACTTCCATATACATGGATGCAGCTTAAGACGTGTATTCCTTATCTATTGCCGCAAGAGTATGTTTCCAAGAGTAGTTTGTGCTGTTCTGTTTTTAAAGTCCTACCAGTCCAGCCCCAGTATCAATAGATAAAGTGGACTGCACATAACAGCTACATTAAATGTGTGCGTTACACCCTGATAAATGATGACACAAGAGATGGACCTATACCATATGTCATATGCATGTGCTTGGGAAACAACCTAAAGGCGCGAGTTTAATTTACTGCTGAGACATGAGGAGCTACTGTGTAATAATATTCTCTCTTCTCCATCCCCTCCTGCAGAAAGGAATATTGACACCTCTCCAACTGTAATGTCACATCCGGGATCAGACCACCTGGGCCCGCCTCATCTTCCTTGAATCCATCATAAGAGGAAGCAATAACATCTTGTGCAGACTTCGAAAAAATTTCAAAAGACGTCTCAACCTTGCACTTTAACATGCATTTTCTTTTTACACCTTTTGCATAACTTTAATGTACAGGGTTTGCCTCTCGGTGCTCCAGACCCTTTATCTTGTGCTATTGGCTCTTTTACACAATGCAGTTATGTAATTATGCAAAGCCCTGGTTCAGTGGGGTTTGCTATCACCAGACCCCTGAAATTGTCTCCCATGCTTATGTAAGATTTACAAGTAAACTGCACAAGGGAGGGAAATACAAATGGAATACAAGATGGTGCCCAAACTAAGACATATAAAACATGTGGTCACTCTATATGTGCCTTTATTGTGTGTCTGGTGAGACCCTTTTTATGCTACTAGGACACTGGGCTAGAAATCCTTTTAGAGCTCTCAGTGTCCAGAGCAAATCAGAAGCCATTACAAGACCAGATGTGGTGAACAGAGTCTAAGACATTAATGACCTCCGGCAAAACCTCTCTGTTTTGTCTTTGAACACACAACCTGTGGCTCAAGCATTCCTAGGTATGTTCAAGAGGTCTTGTAGCCTGGTACTGACCATTCATGGTAAGTCTCTTACTTCGTGCAGGCAATCTGGCATGCCCAACACCTACTAGATCAAGGACCATATGTCCTCTACCACCCTGAAAGTGCCATACATGTTTGTATACAAACTACAACTCTACCTCCTAAATTGTTGCCTCTGTCTATTGCCTTTTCAGAGCACTTTGTCTGACATGTCCTAAAAAGGGAGTGCAGGCAGGGTGGAATGGGTGGAGAAGAGTGTCGGGAGTAATTTGTGACAGACGGGTATCAGCAAGAGTGAAAGGGAAGGTCTACAGGACGGCAGTGAGACCAGCTATGTTATATGGACTAGAGACGGTGGCACTGACCAGAAAGCAGGAGACAGAGCTGGAGGTGGCAGAGTTAAAGATGTTAAGATTTGCATTGGGTGTGACAAGGGTGGATAGGATTAGAAATGAGTACATTAGAGGGTCAGCTCAAGTTGGACAGTTGGGAGACAAAGTCAGAGAAGCGAGATTGAGCTGGTTTGGACATGTGCAGAGGAGAGATGCTGGGTATATTGGGAGAAGGATGCTAAGGAAAGAGCTGCCAGGAAGGAGGAAAAGTGGAAGGCCTAAGCAAAGGTTTATTGATGTGGTGTGAGATGACATGCAGGTGATGGGTGTAATAGAGCAAGATGCAGAGGACAGAAAGATATGGAAGGTGATCCACTGTGGCAACCCCTAATGGGAGCAGCTGAAAGAAGAAGAAGGTGTCTTGAAATTGACTGTCCACTTAGACACCTATCAACAGAACATGCGTAATTCAATTGGAAGGTTTCAAGGAGGTAGCGATAATACTTATAGGATTGTAAACATTTTAGGAACCACAACTGACGGAGTCTTCAGTTCTGGGCCAGGGCACATAACAGAAACATATTCAGTTACTCATACAACAAGAACTTTGAATCAATATTAACCCTGTGATGTACTGGTAACCTTTCCAAGACTTTTTCCTGCTTGGTTTGCAGCACTGATAGAATAGACTCTGCCTTTCAGTGACTCTAATGTGTACATCTTTGAAATGTGAAAGAAATCCAAAATTGCAAGAGAAACCTAATAAGGTATGGGATGAATGTGTAAACTTCAGCCACATTGGATGACAGAACAATATTTACAGAGAAAACCTAAAATGTCTTAGGATTATTTTGAGATTCAAATTCAAATCACCTGTGTTGACATACTCTCCATGTTCCTAAATTCTCGCAGCACTCCAATTTTCTTTGCAAAGATGTACCTTTCAGTTTGATTACTGACTTGGCCCATTGTGTGAGTGTGAATGTGCTCTGTATTGAACTGGCTTCCTGTCTATGATTTGCTCCTACTTTATTCTCAACACAACCAAGATCTGCTTTAGTGCACATAGCATTGAACTGGATAAAGTTTCAGAATGGATCGATAAATGGATGGATGGATGCAAAATGTAGTATTTTGTTTAGTTATACTGCCTATGCTGAATTTTAAAGGTGTGTCGAATGCAATCTTTGAAGAACTTAGCTATGACTTTGATTAACTTAATTATCTTCTCTATTTGATTTCTCATGTTATACATATAACATTATTCTTCTACATATCCATTTTAGACCTAGTTTAAGTTGGTTAAGTATTGAAGGAGTCAGAACAGAACAGCAGAAATAAACTCTGGGCATAAATAACTGTCAAAAACCATAAATATTACACAGAAAGTCATAATCTCAACACCACTAATCAAAAAGCTAGTGACATACCCAGCAATACTCATAATACACCACAGTATGTATTTTGACAAAACAACAAGTTGCTAGAGAATAAGCAACACCTCTAATGTTCAAGGAGCTTTTTCACACAGCCTTTGACACAGTAAACCATGACATCCTTATTAAAATCCTTAGCATTAGACCCCAGTATCACTCAGGCTGTAAAATCGGGCGACGATACAGATGTGTCTCATGTAAGACCCAAGGTTTACAAGAGATGTAAAAGTGCCAACAGAGTTAGTGTCAAGCGTTACTTAGGCAACAGTATAGGTATGTGTTGCGTAAGCGTCAGGCCTGAGCATTACTTGGGCAACAGTGTAGTCGCATCTTCTCCTAGCCTTATAATGGCGTCTTGTAAGAAACGACTCTCATCAGCAGTCATAACGAAGTTACCTGTTGTCACACACGTGCTCATGGGAGGCAGCTAAAGGGCTTGAATGAGGGTAATTCCGAGCCAGACCAGGATATAGCAGAGTGCACTGACTCTTTTTCTCACTTCTCTACAGACCGTTCACGGGAAATTTCGCCTGATCCTAATGACGTCAAGTCTGCTTATGACCCCTTTGATGTCACTTCTGGGTCCGAGCTTATGGATGAAGACCCTTCTTTTTCCGACCCAACGATATCATTTCTTGAATTGGTCTTTAAAAGCCGCCAACTTTCCCCTATCCCCTCAGTTCTAATTTGGACTCTGAATCGTGCACCTCAGTGCTATCATTTTTTCAATTTTGCAGCCAGGAAACATTATAAGGGTGGCTGCCCCAAACCTTGGTATGGCTCTTGGTCGAGTTTGTGACACTATCTTCAGGAAGTGAAATTGAAACAGTCTGTGAAACAGAAAGTGATTCTGGGAATCTGAAAGTAACACTTGCGTCACGTGCAGTGTGCTGTTCATAGTATTAGTATTATTCATCACCATTAGTATTATGTGTATCATTATACTTTCTACACTTCTGACTTTGTACTTACAATATACTGTAAAGATGAGATTTAATAAAAATGTAATTTTTTTGACAGAAAATGCAATGCTTTTTATATGTTTTTTTGAGAAAAAATGTAATGCTAAGGAGGTTAACCATCTTGAGTAAGGTATTGGCATTCAAGGTACTGTTGTTGCTTGGTTCAGTTTGTATCTGACAGGCACAAGTTTCTCTGTATGCCTTGGGGACTGCTCTTTCTCTCTTGCCCCTTTCAATTGTGGAATCTAAGTGTCCAATGTTATTCTCATTATACATGATCCCCTTACAGTTTATCTTAAAAAATATTTTATCTCTTTCACTTATTATGCTGATGACACACAAATATATTTACATCTGAAACAAGGTCATTACTTATTGAGTTGTGTAGAAGACATCAAGTCTTGGATTATGATTTAATGTAAATAACACCAAAATTGTGAGGTTTGGGCTCTCTGACCTCCATAGTGCCTAGGATTGTAATCTTGATCCACTAGCACCATACATTGAACACAGTAACAGGAACTTAGGTGTGCAATTTGATGGTAGCATCAAGTTGGATAAATATCTATATTCTGTGGTTAAAGCCTGTTTTTTTTCTCCTGCGCGACAAGATACTCAGCACCTGGTGATGTGTATGAATCACAGACTTGAAGCAGCCATTGTATGGAAGGGATATGCAACAAAGTACTAAACATGACTGCTTTCATTTATTTACCATTGTTATGTCCCAGACATTATGGTTTCCTGAATAGAGGGAACCATATATAAAAATTTTTGTCTACATGGTGTGATCAGAATGTATGCAAATATCCTTAAATGATAGTATGCAATGTACAGTACACTTTAATCACATCTGAAATATTTGATTTGTAATTTTCAACTGTAAAGCACAGAGGTAAATCAAGGACAAACTTTTTTTTTTTAAATGTCCTTTTTCAAGTCTGACATCAGTTTTAGTTTATTTTACTGCCAATATACAGAATAGTTTTTACATTGCAATTTTTCAAAGGTTTCCTTATTTTGTAATGATGGTAAATTCTGTAGCCAATACATACAGTACAACTATTGTCTGTATATAAAAGATTTGCTACGGTAATAGGTTGTTAGGGAGAAAACCTGAGTACTGTAGTGAACTAGTATGAAAACAAAAGATTTCAAACCTTCTTTTATTTTTTTTAAATGGGTTTTTCTTTTGGTATGATTTTGAATTCATTCACTGACAAGATTTGCTAAAGTACAACATTAAATCTATAGCTTATTTCCAATAATGTGCACATGATTTGTGAGTTCACAGTATGGGAAATTATTAATATGGATGATATCATAATGATGGGCTGGCTGGCACCCTGCCTGGGGTTTGTTTCCTGCCTTGCGTCCTGTGTTGGCTGGGATTGGCTCCAGCAGACCCCCGTGACCCTGTAGTTAGGATATAGTGAGTTGGATAATGAATGGATGGATGGATATCATAATGAATTAGTACAAAACAAGTTGTTGTTAGTTAAGCACTGATAACAAGTAAAGATTACAACAGTTTACTTTCTGCCTACAGCATCCCCCACCTTAAAACATCTTCCTGCAATGGCAATTCTTGCTGCACCTCTCTCTGTAAACGCCATTTACAGAGTTTGGCTTCCATGACTCTCTTTCTTCTCTTCATTCTTCTTTCTGTTTGGCAGAACCCCAGTACATCCCAGTTATGGAAGCATGTCTATGTAGAATGAGAGGTTTGTCTCTTGTCACTCCTAACTTCACTAGCCCCATCTCAAGTCACAGTGAATCCACTTCTGAACCACATATTTGGTATATCACATGCAAGTGGCCACTGAACCCAAAATAATGTTTTAACAAAGCTCACTTCTCACTAAGACTACACTTTTCTAAATTTAGCCCTAATTGGGACTCTAACATTTCTAGCAACCTCCATAGTTAATTACACAAATGAATGAAAATGTCCTGTTTTAAAATGAGTTTTATCAAAAGAATTCAAAATGCACATTAGATTTTTCTACACATTTTTAACTGCACTCAGATAACATGAATTCTGACGTTTAAGGGCGAGCTCTGGGTCAGATACTTTCAGTGTAAAGTAAATAACTGCACTAATTCAACCCTCTGCCATTAGTCATTGTTGCAGTGCTATCCAAATAACCCTGACACCTTCAGTAACCTTTGGAACCATAGTTAGGTCCTTGACTTGGTTTTTAACACTATCTATACCTTAAGAAGGTGTTTGAAAAAGGAAAGTCATGATAAAGTAAAGGACATAATTGTTTACACTGTTTAAATCCTGTATCTCACTCTAGTACAATATACTAATATTATGCTGTTAATTTGTGTACAAAATCAAACAAGAGGTGAAAAAGATGTATTTTTGCCTATGTCTCTCTTATTTTTCTCCTGCTTTTTTACATTGTATTTATATTTTTACTTTATGTTCTTTATAGTTATTTCAGGCTGTATCTGTTATGTTATTATTATATATTTGATTGAGTACATTAAATATTGCCAATATTCTGGGTTTCTAAAATAAAATATTATTAAAAAAAAGAAAGAAACAGATTTTGGAATTCACAGTTGGGAAACACAGTTTAATGGCTGTTAGACTGGCGAAAAAGACTTAAAAGAAAATAGGCATGTGACAGATGTGCAATATCGCCACCATTCTTTGAAAGTAAAAAAGAATTCCTGGGTTCGTCTTCTCTTCTGGTTGTAGTCTGCTGGTCAGCTAACAACATTTGTTATAATGTGGCTTTTTATTCCTCCTGGGCAGAAGGAGAAGAGCAGAAGTGACTCCAGTCTTCTTCTGGGTGGTGTTCCACTGCTCTAGCACGTGTAGCTGTGTAAATAACTATTCCATCCATTTCCTAATACTCCATGTGCCCATAAAGTGGTGCCAATATGAAACACTCTCATGTTTGACAACATAAATTCAAGATTATTGCCAGAAATTTTTATCAAATTGTTGTTTGGTGTCTATTATTATATTAAACTAAAGAGATCAAACTGTGCCAAAGAACACACACATTTGTTCATGTATTGGTGCAGTTCTAGTGCGATTTTTTTCCACCCAAGAGCAAGTTATGTAACATTGGAGTTTGTCATTTCACACAGCACTATGTTAATGTCTTTTGCTGTAAATTTAATAGATCACTTTATGATTAACTCAAGTGAATGCTGTATTAGGTTAATTGTTCTATTTAATGTTTAGATCTCTTTTTATTATTGTTTAATGCAATAATATGATAGTGGGTACTGTTATATATTGTGTTACTGGATCTGTTTTTGTTGGGTATGTGTACTGTTAACAGTGATGTGTGCGTATGCGCATTGATAAAAGATCTCTCAGAAATAAAAGCAAATATTAGAAACTAGGTGAACAATAAAGCACTGATAAAGATGTTTCCTTGCAACATTTCTCTATTCTACTAAATGTAAAATGTTGTAAGACACAACACTATATAGTGAAATTTCTAATTTTTTATAAACAATCAAATAACTGAACAATAATAATATGATAATAATAATATGAACTTTTTTGAGCTAAATTCACAATTTTCATATACAGTAGAAATGTGTTAAGCTGTGTTGTGACATTGACAGCATATTTCATTTAATAATTAACTCCAAGACATGCAGTGATAAACATATAGGTTGATGTGCATTATCAGGAATAAAAAATGCTTGCCACCTTCACTGTTAAAGTAGACAGAGCAGTTCTATAAACACGACTGACACAGCTTAGAAATTCTGTATCCTGAGCCTACTTATTCTATTCCAAAGTCACTAGCTGCATTGAGTTCAGTGCAAAAAACCAACTAAAAATGTACATACCCATCTTTGGGTTGCTTGAGGAGACCAAAGGAGGTGTTCTTAATATGGTGCTGTCTGGTGTTCTAGTCAATTTGAGCCTCCAGAGACCTTATGTGTGATGAGCTGGTGATGACTGTACAGCTAGTATATAAATTTAAAAAATTTTCTTCTCCAATGTCAAAGCATTTTCACTTCTTAATCTATACCATTACTAATTTATCCATTAATTTTTGGAATATACTTTTTTTAATTTCGTAACACATAGATACTATAAATACTTGAGTTTAAGTTCTCCAGCGGATAAGTCAGGGCTTGGTTTTGCTGTATAATTTCCGGTAATTTTCCAGTAACTCACGCTACTGGTCCAAGAGATTATGATAAGCTAATGCCCACCTGAGAGAGTAACCACGGAGCATACTGCCTTTTTTTTTCTATGTATTGTGCCTACGTGACCACATGGTAATACCCAAACTATTCCGAAGCGATGTTTGCAGTGTTTTGTGTTTTTTTCATACACCTTTATTGTAAGAAGAGATTGGAAGATTGGAGAGTTCAATCAGAAGAAAATATGATGCTGGTTTTAAGTTAAAAGTTCTTGAAGTGACGAAAGAAATTGGTAACTGCACTGCTGCAACAAAATTCGATGTGCCTGAGAAACTGGTGTGAGATTGGAAGTTGTAAAAAAATTTAAAATTAAGGGTTGTATTTTTGAGTGGGCGTATAAGTCAGGATCTGATTCTATGATTAATTTTTCAGGTTTCAAGACCCAACTTATGCACGAGTATATACGGTAGGTAGATAGATGTAGTGCAGAGCTAATACAGTTAACATAGCTTATGAGCAGAGAAAAAACATCAGGCCCAGAACTCAACCACCACCTCCTGCTCCTGTTGGGAAGAGTTAAAGAGTCTAATGGCTCTGGGGCACAAAATATCTTTTGTATCTGTACATATTGCAGTTCTGTGATAGTAGCACCAAAAGGATAAACAGACTATAAGCTTTTCCTGATTATTCCATGGTACTAGAACAAATACCAGGGAACAATTAAACAATTCTAAAAATTATATATACAAATTCATTATTATACCAAAGTTGGTTTATAGTAGGATTTAAACATTATTTGCAGTACATTCAAAGTGTCACCATTATATGTTGCCACCATTTTGTGTTAAGTCTATCTCCTACTTTATCATTTGCCACCTACTTGAAGCAATCTTCTTCTTCCTCTTTCGACTGCTCCGGTTAGAGGTTGCCACAGCGGATCATCTTCTTCCATATCTTTCTGCCCTCTGTATCTTGTTCTTTTAAACCCATCATCTGCATGTCCTCTCTCACCACATCCATAAACCTTTGCTTAGGCCTTCCTCTTTTCCTCTTACCTAGCAGCTCTATCCTTAGCATCCTTCTCTCAATATACCCAGCAACTCTCCTCTGCACATGTCCAAACCAACACAATTTCACCTCTCTGACTTTGTCTTCCAACCATCCAACTTGAGCTGACCCTCTAATGTACTCATTTCTAATCCTATCCATCCTCGTCACACCCAGTGCAAATCTTAGCGTCTTTAACTCTGCTACCTCCAGCTCTGTCTCCTGCTTTCTGGTCACTGCCACCGTCTTCAACCCATAAAACATAGGTGGTCTCACTACCATCCTGTAGACCTTCCCTTTCACTCTTGCTGATATCTGTCTGTCACAAAATACTCCTGACACTCTTCTCCACCCATTCCACCCTGCCTGCACTCTCTTTTTCACCTCTCTTCCACAATAACCATTCCTCTGTACTGTTGATCCCAAGTATTTAAACTCATCTACCTGCACCAACTCTGCTCCTTGCATCCTCACCATTCCACTGACCTCCCTCTCATTTATACACATGTATTCTGTCTTGTTCCTACTGACTTTCATTCTTCTCCACACTAGAGCATATCTCCACCTCTCCAGGGTTTCCTCAACCTGCCCCCTACTATCGCTACAGATCACAATGTCATCAGCAAACATTATAGTCTACGGGGACTCCTGTCTAATATCATCTGTCAACCTGTCTATCACCATTGCAAATAAGAAAGGGCTCAGAGCTGATCCCTGATGTAATCCCACCTCCACGTTGATTGCATCTGTCGCTCCTACCGCAGACCTCACCACTGTCACACTTCCCTCATACTTATCCTGTACAACTCTTACGTACTTCTCTGCCACTCCCGACTTCCTCATACAATACCACAGCTCCTCTCGAGGCACCCTGTCATGTGCTTTCTCCAGGTCCACAAAGACACAATGCAACTCCTTCTGGTCTTCTCTAAACTTCTCCATCAACATCCTCAGAGCAAACATTGCATCTGTGGTGCACTTTCTTGGCATGAAACCATACTGCTGCTTACTAATCATCACCTCACTTCTTAACCTACCTTCCACTACTCTTTCCCATAACTTCATGCCGTGGCTTATCAATTTTATTCCCCTGTAGTTACTGCAGTCCTACACATTCCCCTTATTCTTAAATATCGGCACCAGTACACTTCTTCTCCACTCCTCAGACATCATCTCACTTTCCAAGATTCCATTAAACAATCTGGTTAAAAACTCCACTGCCATCTCTCCTAAACACCTCCATGCTTCCATAGGTATGTCATCAGGACCAACGGCCTTTCCATTTTTCATCCTTTTCATAACTGTCCTTACTTCCTCCTTGCTAATCCTTTGCACTTCCTGATTCACTATCTCCACATGATCGAACCTTCTCTCTCTCTCATTCTCTTCATTCATCAGCATCTCAAAGTACTCTTTCCATCTGCTCAACACACTCTCCTCGCTTGTGAGTACATTTCCATCTTAATCCTTTATCACCCTAACCTGCTGCATATCTTTCCCAGCTCGGTCCCTCTGTCTAGCCAATCGGTACAGGTCCTTTTCTCCCTCCTTAGTGTCCAGCCTCTCATACAACTCATCATATGCCTTTTCTTTAGCCTTCACCATCTCTCTCTTCACCTTGCACCTTTTCTCTTTGTACTCTTGCCTACTTTCTGCATCTCTCTGACTATCCCACTTCTTCTTTGCCATCCTCTTCCTCTGTATACTCTCCTGTATTTCCTCATTCCACCACCAGGTTTCCTTTTCCTGCTTCCTCTTTCCAGATGTCACGCCAAGCACCCTTCTTGTTGTCACCCTTACTATATCTGCTGTAGTTTCCCAGCTGTCTGGTAACTCTTCACTGCCACCCAGTGCCTGTCTCACCTCCAATCCACCTGGCCTTACTCCCCTTCCATTTAGTCTCTTGCACGCACAATATATCAACCTTCGTTCTCTCCATCGTGTCTGCTAACTCTCTCCCCTTACCAGTCATACTGCCAACATTCAAAGTTTCTACCCTCAGTTCCACTCTCTTTACTTTCCTCCTCTCCTCCTGCCGCCAGACACATCTCCCCCCTTTTCTTTTCCTTCTTCTTCTTCAGCCAACAGTAGCCCAATTTCTGCCAGCATCCTGTTGGCTAACAGTACTGGTGGTGGTCGTTGTTAACCCGGGGCTCGACCAATCCGGTATGCAAATTTGTATTGCTGTCCGCATATTGATTTGCCAAAATTTTACACAGATGCCCTTCCTGACACAACCCTCCCCATTTATCCGGGCATGAAGAAACACACTGGTTTGGGCATCCTCTGTGGCTGGGTTTCCTACTTGATGCAATCTGAATTAAAAAATGTTTCATTTATGCCCTTTAAAAGCTATCATTGATTGACAAAAATAAGTGGTGTTTAAGTCATTAATATAATAATTAAATTCCAACACCACAGAGCACAACAAGAATCTATTACATTGCAACAATTATAAAACTAGCCATTAAAATCAAATATTTCTGTACTAATATATCCACAGTGTTAGGCTACGTCAGCTCACTGGGTCCATGTTTCTAGTTTATGCACAGTTCCAAGAACTTCAAATAAGCCCTCTTAAAAACTCTGCAACACCATTTAATTTTCAACAAATGACATGAAAAAATCTGATGTTCCAGATGCCCCAAACCACTAGATTGTAGGTGTCTGAATATGTTCTCCATCAGAAGATAGTACGAAATATTGAACAAACACAAAGTCTTCCCAGAAGTGTTTCAGTATGAAAGTAATGATACTGCATTTTATTTTCCAAGTAATATTTATACTTGCACAACAATTTATTTGTTGTATTCAATCTCGAACTCATAGCAAGTGTCTCTACAGGAAAGAGACAATATGGTGAAGAAGAGGTCTGGCTGAAATGATATTCATTGTACCAGTTAAATGGAAGGACTTCATCAGGAGGCAGAAGAATGTATGGTATATTTACAGAGACTGCCCTAAATGTATTATGCCAGGTACACAAAAATATGAAAAAAATGATGTGGATTTTTAGCTAAAGGATCGTAAGTATTCTATTCAGTTAAGTGGTGGCAAGGAGATCACATACACTATAGATCTTCTTCTGCTGGATGTTTTGATGAACAGGATGTCTGTGGTTTGAGTAGCTCATTATGGTTAAGCTTGGCTCTGACCTCCAGAAACACTGATAGGATGATGTAGGAGGAGGGTTCCAGATATACCATTAGATATTCCTGGCCTTAGACGTGATTTGAGAATTTTACCTAATAGTAACTCTGGCTGGAGCCTAAAAGCCCCTTCCGTTCAATTTTATACTGAAATTTAAGTAAGGAGGTGAGCTAAGACTGGTAGGTGGATCTGAGGCCAAATGACTGTGGTGAAAATCACAGGAGTGGTTAGAATGTTCATTGTAGTATATGGACAAGGCATCCGTTCTATGTTAGAAGGCCTAGAAAGACATTAGCATATATTGTACTATGTTTAATTTCTGTTCACCTACCATATTCTTCCTTTTCCATTTTATGTTTACTATGAAAATACCCTTTTATGATTGGTTGCTTCCTAGGCAGGACAACCCAGCAGTGCCCGTCTGTCTAGCACATATCACAAGCCATGCCCAACAAAAATGTTTTTCCATAATAAAATAACTTGCTGTTGGTGGTCTTATTTATAACTACAAAGTTATTGAAATTAAATGCATATATGGTGTATTACAATCATTGGTTACTATGAATATAAATTATTTTACAGGAAAACATTTCAGCTTAAAACTACATATTGCAGCCAAGTAATAATTATTCCATAAATCAAAGTTCATCCACTAAAACCAAATATTTGTGTTTAATCCTACTTCTTAGCAATCGATATTATGTGAATGGATTCCACCATAAATATGGTTGTCAAGTTGCCATTTTTGGCCTCAGTTTAGCATTTCATGTAAAAATAGAATGATTGCAGATTACTTGAACATCAGACAGGAAAAACTATTTTGGGTTTTATCTCTGTGGTCTGTTTCAAGCAGTTTAGCACTCTGAAAGTAAGTGGCAGATCATGTTCTACACTAATGGTTGATTTAAAAATGACGTCAAACGTATCCAACTGATATATTATCTGCATGCAGAATCAATTGAATTTGCATATGTGGAGTATTTGCTCAGTGAAGTCTTCCACCCGCCTCAGCCTATTTTTGAATTGAGGTCTCCCCCACTGCAGCTTGTCAAGTTAACACATTTATCACGTCTCAAAATTTAACTGATGCACTCTTTAACAAAGCTGATTGGATAGCTACTTCTAATACCTTCTATAATACACATCTAACCTATTCCTCCCTTTAATATTTACTTTAATCTGAAATGATTCAAATGTAATAGTAAAGTGAATATTTTTAAATAAAGAAAATATTATCTTACTGTATTTATTAATCGAAGTCCAACTCT
Organism: Polypterus senegalus; assembly: GCF_016835505.1. Taxonomy (NCBI): domain Eukaryota; kingdom Metazoa; phylum Chordata; class Cladistia; order Polypteriformes; family Polypteridae; genus Polypterus; species Polypterus senegalus. The sequence continues at coordinate 153,578,606 of NC_053155.1, forward strand.
GCTTGTTCATAATGTATAAAGTTAATTGTATTGGAAAAAAAGTACAACTGTTTCTTCTGTATTAGAAATACTGTTGTGCACCAAATTACTATTCACACAAGTAAATGCCATTTGTTTTAATTACACCTTGTAAATATTGACATAATTAGCACTTCTTAGTGATATGCAATGGAGTTAAGCTTTACATTTTTGCCATTCATGTCAAAATTAAAAGTGTTCATTCATGTTGTTTTTGTTTAACCGTATTAGCATTTCAGTTTAAGTACTTTTGATAAATTTGGTTTTCAAGATGGTAATGTTCGGTTGTAAAAATGGAATATAAAAACAAATTAAACAATAAAATGTTTTGTTTGAAAAATGTTATAACTGGACACATATTTTATATTTTTTTCTTACAAAAGAGTTTTCATTTTGTAAATAAAATCACTAAGTGGACAAAACTATTTAGGTCCTGACTGGGGTGTCTTCTTAGTGATCTTAGCATATTCTTCTCTTTGAGAAAGGCTTCTCCATGGAATTAGTATTCTTCCCATTGCCAAAAGATGTCATAAGCTTAGTTGTTAATACTAAATTGGGGCAAAATGAATTTGAATTTGTTTAGTTTGTTCATTGCTTCTATACTTTGATGCTATCATCTTCTATTATTGTAAAAGAGATGGAACAAGTGTGGTGATGTATTTCATTAAAAACTATAACTAGTATAAGTAAATCATAAGCAGTATGCCCATATTTAACAAAGCATTGCCAGAGTGCACAGTTAGTGGACATTATGTGTGTGTGTTTATAATCATATTTCTGAGTTCAACAACCAACTCTATTATAAAAGACTTGGCAGCCATCTGGTTTATGTATAATAGACTTTATTCCTAGGAAGATCTTGGTCCCCAAGAGGTATTTAGCAGTTTCTAGTATTTCTATAATAAAACATCTTATTAATAACTAGCCACATTGCCTGTCAAAGACAGATAACAGAATAATTCAAAAACATTGGTTCTTTCCCTATATGATCTTTCAGTGCCTTTCCTCTGTGCTCACATGTTTCTGAACCTTTCTTCACCAGCGTTGTATTTCACAAGCATGTTTTCCCATAAGCTTTGCTTCTCAGACTCTGTCATTATTTTTAATGTACCTTTCTTGCCTCTTGTCTTTTTTGATACATTCCATATTTGAAGGAGAGTCTCTCAGCGTTCGATTTTGTGTTTCACACTCGTGCTAACTCTTTTGTCACGCCACCAAAGCCAAACTGACCAATAAGATTGCTCTTTGGGACTGGGCAAACCTACCTTATTGTTTTATTATACAGTAGATTTTAGATGCATATTTAGTACTATGGTGTTATAACGTGTTAGCCATTATGAGTGTAGTGAGAAATCAAGCAAAATGACACCTTTTATTGGCTAACAAAAGGTGTCATTTTGCTTGCCTTCTCACTAGATGCATTGTGAAAACTTTGAGCCACATTTTGCACCAAAATAGTTTGTAGAAAATAATGAAAGTAACTATTCAAGGTGTTCATGGCTGATAAATGTAAAACTATTAATCCAACAGTTGCAAAAAATTTTTATTACTTCAATTTCCTGAAAAAATGGAATCTTACATTTTTAATTATATTGCAAAATTTAACACAAAGGAGAAACATTTTTGGATTGCATTGGATTAGATCAGATTAAAATCTGTAATGTAGTACTCTGAAGACACCAAGAAAAAATAATTGACAAATACAGGGCATTCAGACCAATATGTCTTGAATCCTGATCCCTGAATGTGTGTTTTATGATGTTTAGTCAAGATCTGAACATCATTAGGGTATGTAGCGTGTTCTGGGTAGCAGCAGGTCTCCATGTGATTGAATTATTTGTAATGTTTGCTTCAGATTTGTTCTTAGTCATCTTCTATCTGTGCCCCTGTATTTTTAATCAAGAAATAATTTAAACCTTATACCTGGCATCTACACTTTTTAGGGATGTCATAAACATTGATCTTGTCACTGTTAATCTTGTTTTGTTCCAGTTCTATAAGTCTAGTCGTTCTTTCTTGTAACATGGAGAACGCTACTCTGAAATTGCTTTGCAAACACAGTAACCTATGTTCATTTCTTCTACAGAAGCATACTCTACAACCCAAAAAAATCAGCCGTTTTAACTGTTTCGTTTTACCTGATGTGGACAAAGATGAGTCCAGTAGAACTCCAAATTATCTTTCTTAAGATCTTCTGTCAAACACTAAACTCTCTGCTGTAAGTGAAAATCTTATACCAGCCAGCCCAACCCAGGCATTCTACAATATACAGTTCAGTCAGCATTTTCAAGTGTGGTGTATAAGCACAGTGTTTGTGAGTGATCACGTCTTTGTGACCATTTCAAATGCCTTTATTCATTATCATACTCCTACAGCAGGTGTTTCTATGTCATTATTTTAGAAAAAAATATACAAACATGTGCCATCTTAATCCTGCTTAAATCAATTCATGTTTATTGTTACCAGATGATTATCCTGGATCCTAGGGGTGAAACATTCTAGGACACACACACTCACACCATACATTTACTTACACCATAGATAATATGAGGTTGCCATTTAACCTAATCAGCATATCTTTGGGGATGTAATGGGAAAAATGAGAGTTCCTGGAAGGAACAATCTTTTAGACACATGGAAAATATAGAAAACATCACACAGAGTGCCCCCTTAATTTATTACAATATCTCATTTCAAAAAAGCTCATATGGCATTTCTAAGAGACTGTTAAAAGTTTGCAAATGGTAACAAAGGCATGGCGACACCACCAGACCAGGGAAGGAAAACAACAGGACCAGTGTGATTAAAGGAGAAAATGAAAGGTGTCATCTGCATGGTGTAATGGATGGCACACATAGAGTGGCATTCCGACAAGGATTGAACAAGGACCTTTACCCGGATGAGAGGCCAGTACAAAGGAAGGACTGGGGGAGATGAACACTGATAAATATTTTCTCCCCCAGTACACTGGGTGGCAGCCGCCTTTAGTTAGTATTCCTACATGGACGCCTGCACAGCATACTGGAACCTGTAGTCCCATGAGGCAGCCCTGTTAGGTTCCTTGGGGGCCACCAGTGGGGGAGGTGAAGGGATTTACAATACCTACTTTTTGGGACTTTCGATTGACCCAGAAGTATTTTTATTTTGAAAGTTTAAGATTTCTTAGAAATGCAGCTCGTACTGCTTTGTGGAGCTGTAAGCTTTCAATCATCAAAACAGTGCATGCATTTTTGAAGGTACTTGTCAGTAGCTGATACTGGCATTCGTTTTCTTGATTTATTTATGTATCATGCATATATTGATTGTCACTTTCTAAAATTTTGTTAATTTCCAGAGTGTAATTAAAGTGTCAGGTCACATGTTCAATGTCTGTTAAATATTTCTTAACTTTGCAATGTGTGTTAGGAGGGACAGCAGAGCAGAGTATTGGATGGACAGGTAGAGATCGCCTTCCAAGAGTGCATGCTCCCCTGATGCACTGGGTGCCCATTCATGTACCTGCAGAGCATGTTGGGTATTGCTGTCCTGTTGGGCTCTTGGGGTGCCCACAGTCAGAGCTGCATGGGAGAACTATTCCTATTTTTCATGACTCTTACTTGACCTGGGCTTGATTCCTTGTTGACCTGGAATACTCCCAGGTATGGAATAAAAGGTGGCCACCACTCAGGGAGTCAGAATTGAGAGGGGAGTCAGACTAGGTTCACCTGGGAGGACTGAAGGGAAAAAGACTTGTAGTATACTGTAGTTGGGAATGAAGAAAAGAAGAAAGCTGTATAAGAGTGTCAAATAAAATGCATTTGTGTACTTTAAAACTGTGTCTGTAAAGCCGTGAGACACCCCCTACAGACCACAGCATGTTTTGTTAAAAATAGCAGGTGTCTTTGCAACACACTTTTGAAACAGCCAAAGTATTTAGAGAAGGGTGAGGGATGAGTGAAAGCTTAGAGCTGAGTTTCATTACATATTCAATTTCACAATCGTAACAATTTAATAATAAATATTTGGGTTGAACAGAACATTTGTATTTTTAATGACTGTTTAGTGTGCTTTGTTGATTTTTTTTTTTCTTAGTTTTTTATTTATTATTTTGCACATTGTTCCATGGATGAACTCTGTCATGGGAGTATTGTATTATGAAACCTGCATCACAATATGTATTGTATGTGGAATAAGTGTATTGAAATATGCCTAGTAAGAGGGTGGCATCCAGCATTATTTAACTTGCTTGTCCTGGGGCTACATCAATGGGCCTGACCACACTTAGCATGTTCAAACTGTCAGGTGCCATGGCTTTTTCACTTTTTTTTCACTTTTTCACCTCAAAGCAGCCACATGCCTGCTCCTAAAAAACTTCCAGGATGAGAGATATGCTGTTATCAGTTCCTAGCTGGGATTGACTGCTTCTCTGTATTATCCTGAGAAGAAAGTCCTTAGCTTCCATTCAGTCTGCCATGACCTGCTTCTCACCGCAGTTCTCCTGGAGAGGTTTCTTCTTCACACATACAAGTATTAGAATCTCATCAGTTTTGGAAGAGAGAGAAGTTGACTCTACTTGCCACTGTGGGGATCTTTCTGTCTCTCTACACATGGCCATTCTGCTGCTTTCCTCCACTACTTTCACCTTCTTTTCCATGGAATTTCCTTGTTATCTAGACAATCCTTTACAAAACACTTTATTCTGAATATCTTTATTTTATTTGTCTGTTGCTATGAGACAATATTGTATGTATAGTGCATATTAAAATAAAAATAATTTTATTGCATTTGCAGTACATAATATTTTTTAAAAACATGCCATTATTTATTGTTGAGCTCATTTGTGCTTCCATAGCAATCTCAGACTCACCTTCTGTTCTTCTCATCTTGCAGAGCTTATAATGCTTCAATCTATTTGCTATTTACCTCTATTTCTGTTGTTCCCTTCCTTTTCCCTATAACATTCATCTGTTCATCTGTTATTCTTCCATCCAATCTCTAGTAAAGCTCAGATACTATGTGAAAATCATAAATTGCCTATTAAGGCAGAATACACAAAAGCACAATGAAGTAATTAAAATTTCAAGTGCAGTATAGGTGAATATTAGCCTTGAGAAATCATATTTAAATACAGCAGGTTCAAATTGCATTCATGTAGTACTTCCTGTTTTATTCTATTTACTCCTCACAATTTCATACAAAATACATACAAATTCAAGCCAGATTGGGTTGTAAAGCTCACTTATATATATATATATATATATATATATATATATATATATATATATATATATATATATACACTGCTCACAAAAATTAAAGGAAAACTTTAAAGAAACACATTAGATACATCAGATCTCAATATGAAGTTGGATATCTATACAAATAACGACAGGGCAATGTCTTAGGAACAAAAGGATGCCAAGTCTTTTAATGGAAATAAAAGTTTTCTGCCTACAGAGGGCTCAATTGTGTAGACACCCTAAAATCAGAGTGAAATGAAGATGTGGCAGGCTAGTCCATTTTTTCAAAAACTTCATTTCTGCTACTCAAAATGCTTTTCAGTATCTTGTGTGGCCCCCACAAGCTTGTATGCATGCTTGACAACGTCGGGGCATGCTCCTAATGAGACGACGGATGGTGTCTTGTGGCATTTCCTCCCAGATCTGTATGAGGGCATCCCTGAACTGTTGTACAGTCTGAGGAGCAACCTGGCGGCACCTAATGGACCGAAACATAATGTCCCACAGATGTTCTATTGGGTTTAAGTCAGGGGATCGTGAAGGCCATTCAATTGTTTCAATTCCTTCATCCTCCAGGTACTGCCTGCATACTCTTGCCACATGAGGCCGGGCATTGTCGTGCATTAGGAGGAAACCAGGACCTACTGCACCAGCGTAGGGTCTGACAATGGGTCCAAGGATTTCATCCTGATACCTAATGGCAGTCAAGATGCCGTTGTCTAGAGGTCTGTGAGTCGCTCCATGGATATGCCTCCAAGATCATCACTGACCCACCACCAAACCAGTCATGCTAAATGATGTTACAGGCAGCATAATATTCTCCACGGCTTCTCCTGACCCTTTCACGTCTTTCACATATACTCAGGGTGAACCTACTCTCATCTGTGAAAAGCAGAGGACGCCAGTGGTGGACCTGCCAATTCTGGTATTCTATAGCAAATGCCAATTGAGCAGTGAGCACAAGGCGCAGTAGACATTTGGGCCCTCAGGCAACCCTCATGAAGTCTGTTTCTGATTGTTTGGTCAGAGACATTCACACCAGTGGCCTGTTGGAGGTCATTTTGTAGAGCTCTGGCAGTGCTCATCCTGTTCCTCCTTGCCCAAAGGAGCAGATACTGGTCCTGCTGATGGGTTATGGACCTTCTATGGCCCTCTCCAGCTCTCCTAGAGTAACTGCTTGTCTCATAGAATCTCCTCCATGCCCTTGAGACTGTGCAGGGAGACACAGCAAACCTTCTGGCAATTACACGTATTGATGTGCCATCCTGGAGAAGTTGGACTACCTGTGCAACCTCTGTAGGGTCCAGGTATCACCACGTGCTACCAGTAGTGACACTGACTGTAGCCAAATGTGAAACTAATGAAGAAACAGTCAGAAAAGATGAGGAGGGAAAAATGTCAGTGGCCTCCACCTGTTAAACCATTCCTGTTTTGGGGGTCATCTCATTGTTGCCCCTCTAGTGCATCTGTTGTTAATTTCATTAACACCACAGCAGCTGAAACTGATTAACAACCCCCTCTGCTACTTAACTGACCAGATTAATATCCAATAAGTTTCATTGACTTTATGCTATACTCTGATTAAAAAGTGTTCCTTTAATTCTTTTGAGCAGTATATATATATATCAATGCTTCAAAAAATTGTGGCAGAGGCAATTGGTCATAAAGAACATGCAATATTGCTTAGAACTGAGAACTGTTTGAGGTTAGACTGCAATATGCCTCTATGCTTCAGTTTGCAAAGCATAAATATGGTATACATATGAGGTACTGCATACCAGTCCATTTTAAGCCCTACATGCAACACAAACCAGAAGCAATGGCATGCCTTGCTCAGTTTAAATGATGGTACAGCTCAGTAAAGGGGTCCCCCACAAACAGAAAATAGAGGAGATGGATGTTGTGCATTGTTTACTACATTTCTTTTCACCTGTTCTTTTCTGTGCAATGCGTACAACATGCAGTTAATTCCATGCAACGTGTAAATCTGTAGCCTGTAAATGTCAATTCTGTATGTAATAAGTTAAAGTAAACTATGATTTAGTGTTATATTGCTCTTCATATAAAACCTCCAAAACTTTGTAATGGTATAAGAATTAAAGATCAAAACGTTATGTTCAAATCTGACTGTATCTACCACTTTTAAACAAGGTCCTTCAGGGTTATATTATATTTATGTCTGGAATTCCCTTTATCTAATACCTCTTTTAATTCAAAAGAATAATTTCCTATAAAATTATGTTTTACAATGGCTGTTGTGTGCACATGTGCCCTTGGAGGCAACTTTGGGGCTCATCTAAAGGTAATTAAACTCCCAAACAGGGGTTGGCACTGTTGCTTAATGCCTTCTCTCTTCCTCTCTCTGCAGAAGTAGTGTGATTGACAGTCGCAACCCTAATGATGTCACTTCCAGTTCCTGACCTCCTGAACTTGGCTCTTCCGCCATCACATCTGAAAAGACATTTCTTGTTTCTCTTGTTCATATTATGGACTGCAAGTTATACAGGGATCACTACAGTGCCCCAACTCTTTGTCTGTTTTCTTTGTTGTTTATTACACCATCAACAAAAGCCAAGTCACTAGGAAAAGCAAGAATTGATCTATGCCAGTTATGTCTTACTTATTGGTAATTGCAAATAGCATATTCATAAGTAAGTAGCTCCAGTAGGCCCTGTAAAACAAAATTCTATACAGGAACATACTGTTACTTAAATATACTCCTAGTACATCCTACTGACCAACAGCACTATAGCCAAGGCCCATTGTCTTAGGAAATTTCCTGGGTGAAGCCATGTAACACCACTGGCTTGTAAAGTGTGTATAATAACTATAAATGTGTTTATGAGAAAAGAACAGCATTTGTTATATATTGTAACTTCTGTGTTGTAGAGAGGAGAAGCCTAAATCCTACATAACTGTGGAAAAAAAGCATACACAAGGGCATAAACAACTTACAAAACATCTGTAAGTTTTAACAGGTTTCATCAAGACTGATTGTGCTCAATCTTAACCGATCCTTATAATTATTTATTTTTGAAAGTACTAGTAGTGATAAAGTCCAATCAATTTTATAACTGGAAATTTTATAACTTGGCCATCGGACCTTACTTTTATTCTATGTTAATTACTGTTCCCTAATTTGAATTCTTATTTATTTTGTCTACTTTTCTCTTTCTTAATCATGTAAAGCACTTTGAGCTACATTATTTGTTTGAAAATGTGCTATAAAAATTAGTGTTGTTGTTGTTGATCCACAGAATTCAAAGAAACACTTCAATTTAACAAGCCCATGCCAATACAGATACTGTACATCAATCCATTTTCAGAACTGTTTGTTGAGTTCAGGGGTCATGGAGTGCCAAAGCCCATCCTGACAGTATTTGGTACAGGGTGCTAATCAACTATGTGCACTTCTATGAAGATGTAGGAAAAAAGCTGGAGTAGCCAGAGAAAAACAAATGTAGATATTAAGAAAATGTACAAACTCTAAAGAAACAATACTGAAACTGGGACTTGAACTCAGGATTCCTGATCTGTAAAGCAGTTATGCCAACATGCTGCTCAATCAATGTAGTAAATGCAAAGACAATTATTATACATTTTAAAAACACATGATTATAACTTATCCATTCATTTTTTGAATGCGCATATGCTATTATGTAAATTAAATCATTCTGTTGCCAGTTTGAATCCCATAAACGCCAGAAGTGACTCTACTTTGTTGGGCCCTTGAGCAAGGCCCTCCAATTGCTTCGTCCTGGGTATAATGTTAATCTCTGTCCACGCCCTGCAAGCAGGACCTCCAACTTACAGAGAAAACTTGGGGGTTGGTGGTAGATTTGGCACTCCATCCACTATAAAAAAAAAACTCCCATTGCTCCAGTGTGGTGCTAAGGTGTCACCCGCTGCCATCAGGTGCATGTGTTTCGTCATGTGGTGGGTATGACAACATGCTAGGAGTACATGCTCCCAACTTCTTTCTCTATATAAAATGAACAGATTTATGGATGATATACATATTGTTTACATGGGATTATTAGTACTGGGAATATGTATCTACAAGTCGTTACATAATTTGCAATGTCAAAAAGAAAAATCAGCTTATCAGACAATGCAGAAAATTTCACAGCAGACTGTAAATATATTAACCTTTAAAGTGGAACAGTCATGTTTTTCTATCTTGATAGCAAAAAGTAATTTTTCATGTGGGTGTTTTGAGAAAATTGTAGTACAAAATTATGCAACAACTTTTGTATACTGTGTATTTTCAAAGTTGAGTTCTCCCACAAGCTCGAAAGTAGACCAGAGACATCATCTGTTTATGCAAAATTAGCTGTCTTCTTTCATGCTGTGATTTTTCAGAAAGTACCTACATGAAAGAGTACTTTCTGCTATTAAAATACAGAAAAACATGATTGCTTATCACTTTATCAAATGAATATAACTGCTGGTAATCATGGAAGCAGCTGTCTATACCACCTGCAGAGTTTCTGGGTAATATATTTATATTTTTTTACCAAAATATAATTCTAGCTTTTTGCTTACTTCTTTACAATATAATATAGTATTCTCAAACCCACTTAATCCAATTCATCCCATTCCAAGCAGAATTCAGCAAAAGACAGGAACCAGCGTGGACAGGGTGCGAGTCTACAGTATCTTGGAGCCCACTCAAACAATTGTGCCGCCCTGATTTAGAGATGCCAATTAGCATTTGATGATTTACAGAAAAGAAGGCAAATTGGCTAAAGAGAAGAGGGCAGTCACAGTGAGACGTTATAAAGGTGCATTGTCATATCTATGAAGGAGTCCACGTATTGTGACGTTTCTTGACACACTTCTGTTGAATAATTTGCTAATATGTAAGAGATAGGATGCGCAGCATTGTTCATAATGGCACTCAGTTTTGTTTTATTTCTCTCTAATGCTATCCCCTCCAGGGGGTCCAGAGTGCATCCCATAATTGAGTCTGCCTTTTTAATTAATTTGTTGATTCATTGGGCCTCTCTTGAAGTAATGACACTGGCTCAGTACACATGTAAAGGATGTGGCTACGCACAATAAGGGAACATTAAAAGAACGCAGTCTCCCAAGAAAAAATAATAAGAGGCTATATGAACTGTGAGGCTTAGCCTTTATGGAATGTAAACATTTGGAGATGACCTAAAAAGTGGTGGAGCAATATTGTATTGTATTGACTAATTTGTATATGCAATATTGAAATGAAATCTTAAAAAGTGTTGCTAACATACCCTGCTGCTCATTCTATGACTGTCTCTTACAGTGTTTATCATCTGAGTGCTGTCCTGCTGGAATCCATCAAGCTATCCTATCTCTGAGTTTTGTCTGTGAACCAAGACACCCAGACACAGCTGAACATCACAAAAAACAAGAACCTCACCCATGGTGATGACTATTGATGACTTCATATGCCTTTACAACTATTAGTTTCTCTAAGCTAAATCAGTATTAAGCGTCAAAGTAAATGATGTTTTTCTGTAATATATGGGGTGTGTGTATTGTGAAAGATTAGGTAACTAGTAAAGCCTGACAGATAAATGATCTTGTTTTTTTAGGTATGCCTTTTGAAAATTACAACAGTTACAGCAAAATTTTGCACAGAGTCAATTAACTCTTGCCACTAAGCCACTTCACAGCAGTGCTTTGTAAGCACAGAAAGTTATCCAGGCAGTGATTTTTAAATCCAGACAGTCCACATTTTAAATGAGCAGTATACTGTCAATACACAATCATGCATATTTAATTCAATTCATATTCTTCATTAAATCAACACGGGCAACAAATAAAATGAATAGGATTTCACGATTTTATCTCTCAGTGTGTTTTTTCTCTGGGTACTATGGGTTTCCCCCCACATCTGAAAGACATGCAGCTACTCCAAGGGATGACTCTAAGTAGAGCAAGTGTGTGTGTGTGTGTGTGTGTGTGTGAGTTAGAGTGTGTGATTGACTGTCAGCCCATCCAGGACTGTATTCTGCCTTGTCTCAATCATGCTGGGGCTGGTTTGAGCCCTTGACAACCCTGAAATGGGTTAAACAAGTTTAAAAAGTATGGGCAATTACTAAAATGCATAACCTCTTTACCTACGGTGGCTTACAACTTTGGGATATGGTACAACCGTTTACTGATTGTATTTTGCCTTTAGAGAGCACACAGGTTAAGCAACTTTCTCAGTGTCACACAAAGAGAGTTGATAATTGAAGTAATTAGCTCCTGGTTAAAAGTCCAATATGTTAGACATTGCACTAATGGAATGATGGGTTCAATCTGCAACCTGGTCACATGTTTTCTTTGTGCCAATGTACAGGCTTTATTTGCCGCTCCCAGTTTCTTCTGCCATTCTAAAGATGTATAGATTAAGCTGATTGGTAACTTTACATTGGTCTGAAATGATTGCAAACATTAATCAATACTTATAGGACAGTGTTTCTCAACTTTTTCGGTGCTGTGACCCACTTTTTCTCATGTTAGAGTTTTCGTCCCCCTTGGTAATTTGAGTACAAGGGGGTGCCCCCCCTTGGTGATTCTAGTGTGTTCTTCAGGATGTGGGACCTCCCATTATAAACCCATTTCCATTATAAGCAATAGCAACTTTTGACCCACCAGCACCAATAACAGAACATAAAGTTTAGAAAATAGGTGGATATTAATAGGAATTTAGTATACACTTTTCTTCATATACTAATTTCTTATATTGAAAAAATGTTATTTAATAGTGCCAATTGTTTTCAAATGCACCAATTATTATTTATTTGGATATGTTCTAATTCCATGTTAAATGAACACCACACTACATTAATTTAGAGCATTTATCCAAAGTTTTTATTTATTTTTTGCCTTTTTTGCTTTTATACATACACTGAATCTTCATTTGTCTATAAAAACAATACATCAATAAATTGTAATTATTATTTTTTAAAGAGTTCAGAATTTCTGTAAGTCTACTCTTTATGTGATATGCCTCATATTACTATCAGTACATATATGCCACACAGAATTTTCACTATGATTACTCGGATACCACTAAGCTACTGAAATGCTCAACCACATGATTAAATAAAGATGACATGAAAATAAAAGCCAAATAGAAATTAAACCTTTACAGCTGGAGAAAGTAAAACCATCCACTTTAAATTATTCGCAATTATTGAACATGGTTATCTTACTAAAAGAAAAAAAAGATGAAAATTAATTCCAGGGTGTGGATGAAAAGTAAGTCAGAAACACACATTTATCTGATGAGTCTTCATAGCTTTTCTAAATTAGAAAAGCTGGAATGAGGATAAAGTTAGTCTTGTCTTCAAAAGCTGGTGTTTTCTTTACCTTTAAAACTTATATTTAAAAGGAATTAGAAGGCTCTAAGTAGGAATTTATTGGTTATAACTTACTAAACCACTGATAGCCCTCTCTCAAGTGTTTATTACACCTCATGGACTAGTAAGATTGTTTAAAAAATAGTAAGTCTACCTTTGGGGTCATTTGTTTGCAAGCAATAGACAATTGGTCAAACAACAGTGATTGCTTCTGTTACAAAACAGGCCAGGCTGAAGAAAACTTAAGAGAAAGGTTAACCTGAGTGAACAATGGGGAAAAATAAGGTCAGAGGAGGAATTTACTTAGTGTGAGGATTTGTGTATCTTTGTATGTTTACTTCAAGATACAGTCTTAACTGAGGGTCTCTCTAAACTGCAACCCTGTAAACAAAACGTACTTTTCACACACTGTTGTCACAGTTGAGACCTGGCACTTCTAAGAATCTGTCCCATAATTCTCAGTGAATCAACATCTTGTAACATTCCAGAAGGGCTTCCATCACTCCTCTTTTAAAAGGTATTAAAACAATAACGCACACAGCTGTGTTTGATAGTAGAATTACACCATATATCATATAGGAAAAGGGGATAGTGCCTGAAAAGGTCAACACAATTTTCGATGAATGACTAAAACTGAGTTTCAGTTGTTTTCGGTTTCTTTATATCCTAAGGAGAACTTTTTTTAATCTTTCCAGTTTTACCATTTTATTTTCCAGCCATAAAATTGCTATTGCTATGCCACAAAATGCAGGATTTTCAATTGATGGTGGTAATTAAATAAATTAGTCAGGAATGAATGACACATTTAGTCTGCAGAAGGTTAAAAAAAAAAACAAATGTAAGCCATGATCACTGTTCTAATTATTTTTTGGCACTGCTAATTATCATCATTATCATCAAATATTGTAGTGTCCAGTAAGGGGCACCACCAGGACGGCACCATGTAGCCTTAAGCCATATTGAAGATTTCTGTGATAGAATGAGGACCACACCAGCAGCAGGAAAGGTACTGCACTTGCCAGAGTCCACTGGGGCAATAAGCCCTGCATAGGTACTGGACATCCCAGAGCCTTCTAGTGGACAGGTGGAAGAATGTGGTAGGTACAAGCTGCTCACTTAAAGCTGAGATCATGGAGGACTTTGTTGGAGGCTAGCACTCTCTCTACCAACTTACAGGGCGCATAACATGTGACTGTTTTGCTTCTTATATACAGTAGATTGAGCAGCTGAAAGTTAGCCTTGGATGCCTAACTCATTATTTTTATTTTATTTACAGAACAAAACACAATATCTAAACAAAATTCATTTAAAAAAGCAAACACAATAATATGTTCTGACGACAATGTACGAAATTCAGCATTTTACTCCAGCACATGATGCAGAGAGCTACAAAACAAGACAGCTACATCTATTGTGTCTGTTCATTTTCTTGTTCTATTGTAGGCACGGAGCTGGACAGGTTGACATCCGTGGCAGAGCGACGGGCGCTGAGCAGGATCCTGTCAATCATGGAGAATCCACTGCATCCACTGAACAGGATCATCTCCAGATAAAGGAGCAACTTCAGCGACAGACTTTTGTCACTGTCCTGCTCCACTGACAGTCTGAGGAGATCGTTCCTCCCCTACACCATGGGACTCTTCAGTTCCACCCTCTTGGGGTAAACGTTAACATTATTCAAAGTTATTGTCTGTTTTTACCTGCATTTTTATTACTCTTTAATTTAATATTATTTTTTGTATCAGTATGCTGCTGCTGGATTATGTGAATTTCCCCTTGGGATTAATAAAGTATCTATTCTATCTATCTATCTATCTATCTATCTATCTATCTATCTATCTATCTATCTATTTGAAAAGAAATAACATTAAAATTAAAAGGTTCACCACAGACCAATCTCGTTAAGGCATTTGAAGTTTTAGGACAGCACAGATACAGTATGAGGGTTACCTTTGAACCTGGTCATTGAACTTTATAGAAGACACTACACAGAAAAATAGATTAATTCATCTATCCATTTTCTGAACCCTGCTTATGAAACTACTGAATTTCATGGAGATGAGAGCAGTATGAGGTGCAAAGCGCCAGCTCACATTTTTAAACTTAGGCACACACTCACTCATGCCACACACTCACTTACCAATTATTTTGAAGCACATATCTTTAAGAAGAACACCAGGATATCAGGACAAAACCCACAGAGATGGGGAATGTGCAGACTCCATGTGGACAGTGATAGACTTGGGAATCATACTGCAGACATAAGATTAAATCGGAGAATAAACAAAGGAGTAAATCAAATTTTACTTTGCGTTCATCAGATAAAGTTGTCCTACTGAAGTTAATGTCACTTTCTTTCTTAAGAAGTTAAATCACAGTAAATCACAGATAATGTGAGAATGGAGGAGTTGACAGTCTAGAGTCTAGAGGTTTTAGAACCATCAATATCTATTGCCACGCAAGCACACACAGGAGTCCCCCAGACAATGTTGACTGGGGTAAGCAATACCACTCCGGGGTAAGAGGGGGTGGCTAACAGCATCCCAATCCTTTCTCCACATCCCAGAAAAGATGCCCACTAAGAGCATTCCCCACCTCCTGCAACTTCCAAAACAACTCCTGCCTCTTCAACCTGATCAGACATATAAAGCGACCTGGTGCAGACCTGGATCTGTATGCACTAAAAGCCAGAGACACATACCAGAGGGCAGAAAATGAGAAAGACTGCAAAACTAACCATAAGTTCGTCTTTTTAATTGTGTGTTTAGTCACCTGTTTTGTTTCTTTATTTTCCGTTTGATTAAACAGGGTTACCGAATGGTACCCCAATATTACCCCGTACTTCTGACAGCTTCCTCACCACTGGCCCCACTATCAACCACCTGGACTTTATTAATAACTAATATGTTGCAAGCAAATGTGTGTAGATATTAGCTTTTAATAGCAGATACAAAAAAGCAGCTAATAGCATTGGATAACTGCAATCTGAACACAGACTTCTTCATCACCATTCATGTACTAACATCCTGAGTTAAAGTTGTCTTGGTAGTGCATCAGCTATTGAAATGATCCATGGCAAGAACTGCAAGAGTAACTAATGTTAATGAAAATTAAAGCAGATAAAAACAGAACTGTGCTTAGTATCTAATTTGACAAATCTGCAATATCAGAATTAGTAGCATTTTCTGAACTTCTTTAATGACAAAATACCCTCTCAGATTTTAATGTAATTTCATAGACTTAAACCTATTGTGTCAAACCCTGTCTCTACTTCTACACATCACCATAATAATGTTAACTTAAGAACAGAGCAAGAAATTATAAATTTCATTTCTGTCACTTTGACCTTTTCCCAGCAAAAATAGTGAAAAGTCAGACTGCTACTACTCAAAAAAAATTATGAGCAAACAATATTCTCTGTAAGGAAAAAGTTTTAGTTATATTATCTTGTGAAAACTATATTAAGCAATATAATCACCTATTCAGAAGTAATAATTTTAATGCATTAAAGAACATACTTGAACAAACAGGTAATGTATTAATTCATTTAAATATTAATAAAGCTGAATAGATAATATTGCATATTGCTCATTGGAATGTTAAAAAATGTTAGGGCTTCTTGACTTTATACCTATTTAAATAGTTTATTTCATTCAGCTATTGCAAATTACTGAAAAATCTTTCAAGGTTGATTTAGAATTGCTATAAATAACAGGCGTGCACTGGCATCAGAGTCTAAAAGCAGAGTTGGCTGCCTCATCACATTCTAGATTTGCAAAAGTGACTACAGAAATGCATTCTATTTTTTTAAACAAATAATATTTTAATTCCAACCATTCATTCATTAATGGATTTTCCTGATCCACCAGAGCCATAAAGCATCAGGTGAAAAGTAGAAACAAAATCTAAACAGAAAACAGTTAGCTCTTAAGAAAGGCCCAAATAATACAAAAAATAAGAACAAAAGAAAAACTACAATAACAATGAAAAGAATTTAGACACCTTCACAAATAAAGAAGATTATTCGTGCCAAAGTTAAATGCAACCCAACGTGTTACCTATGTTGCAATGCAATGCATATACACGGGGGAATTAATTTTGCCACGGTTTTATCGTGTCATAATCAAAAATATATCAACCAAACAATCAATTGCTTCTCAATATGGCACACAATTTTATTATCAGTTTAAAATGCAACACAAAAGCATATTGCATTTTAATTTATGTTTATAGATCACATGTCATAACTAAAAGCAAGCAGGCGTGTTGCATTTTGCTTAGAGGTTGCTATGCATGTATTGCATTTCAATTCGAGATCACACTTTAATCGCACCAAAAGTAAATGTAATTAAGTGACCAATCAGCATGAAAATGTAGGGCAAAGGGCATCAACAGCTGGGGATGGAGGTGTTCCACTTCTAAACATTTCTGTAAATTTAGTGAATATGGTATGTGGAGTGGTTAACTGAAACAGCGAAAAATATGTTTTAGCCCATTGGCATATGTATTGCATTTCAATGTAGTAGTTAATACATTGGCTTGCATTTAATTACAGCCTGAATAATCTTCTGTGTACAAAAGCTTGTGACTGACAACAAAGATTAAAAAAATGTTATGACATACCATTTAGCATTTATTGGCATTAACACTAGAATCCCTGAAGCCTACAAAAAAACTCGTAATCCAGGCCCACCTGAAATTCCTTTGCACCTCTCCATCAGCATCTTTTGTTTTGTAAATGTGTCAATCAGCACAAACAGCAAGCAGCTTACTAGTCGTGGAGCTCAACTCAGGCAAAAAGTTCTCCTAGTACTGTTAGATCTAAACACTAGCATGGCAAATTGCTTGTGTACTAAAGTGACTTTAGCTGCGGGTGGAAGTCCCATTTTATTTATAGTGCCAAGCGTTGCGTTGCAGTGCAGTAGTCTATTAGCCAGTGAAAGCACTGTGAAGAAGCTGTCAGTTGTTACAGTTCTGCCTTTGTCCAGTCTGATAGCAGTCACAGGACATCGTAACTTTCATTGCCAGTACAACAAGTAATTCTGAGCAGGCATTAATCACAGTACCAACCATGGTCATCGCTGCTCCTGTGAAAAGAATGGAGATAAACGGCATCAACTCTCAGAATGAGAGGCAAGTTCGTTGTACCACTGAGAGAATAAAACTGAATAATAAAAAAAAAAACGCTAACTTTTACAAGTAGTCAAAATTTACACAGGGTGTTACAGACTCAAATCAAATGTATGTTTTTTTATATTATAGTAATAATAATAATAGCAGCTCACTACTCAAAATGCGAGGTGATAGGACTCAAACCGGCAACCTTTTGGTTACAAGGCAGCAGTTCTTACCTCTGCACAATTCAAGAATACATGTTAGGTTTCTGTCGATTGACATTTGAGCTTGGGTTTGTAACTCATTGACAACAACATGTAAAATGAATGATTTTTTTTTAACTTTGGTTATATTCTTGAATAAAAGCGTACGTGTTTATTTGATATTTGGACTAAAGTCTTCACATTATACATTTCACATTTTTATTAGTATAACATGGAAAAAGTTTCTGCTTTATGTATGCTTTAGGCATGTGTTCAGAATTTCTTGCCTCACATTTCCTTTCATCCTACACTTACCCAGATCTTTTTAGACACGGAATACGCATGAAATGCATGTATTCCAAATGATTATATACTGTATTATTTACCCTATACAACTCCAGGCACCCCACAGTAGATAAGGAGCCTTGGCTTGAGCTGGAAGAATTTTTTGCCTAAGTGGACCTCCGTCAAATGGGGGGATGGGATAGAAGGCTGCTTGTGCTGATTGACACATTTACAAAACAGAAGACGCTAATGGAGAGGTGTGAAGGAATTTAAGGATGGCCAGGATTATGAGTTTTTTTGTAGGCTTCAGGGATTCTAGTGTTAATAAAATGGAAAGGCTTCTGTTTATTAAACCTGAAGTCTCTGACCCACTGTTGTTTTGGGGGAGAATTTTAAGCATACATCACAGGAAGCAAAAGCTAGACATCTTTGTCATTAAACACAATGAAACACAACTACTACATTTCGGAGTATCTTTCTGTTGTTATAATGACTTTAAAATTGCCATTACAAAGAGCCCTTTCAGTGTTAGCAATGTTCATTTTAGTTACTTTAGCCTGGGCCATCAAGCAGTTTACCAAACAGCAATGTCTTCATCTGGGTTGTACATGGGCATTACATGGTGACCATCTAAAGTGATAGATAGATAGATAGATAGATAGATAGATAGATAGATAGATAGATAGATAGATAGATAGATAGATAGATAGATAGATAGATAGATAGATAGAGTAGATCAAATATATACACACAAGAATTACAAAAAAAAGAAGAAATACTTCTGACTCGACTAAACATGAGAGAATAGTCACAGTGAGGTATTATAAAGGTGTATTAATGTAGGTATGAAAAAGCTCCAATAGTGTTTCTTGGCACACTTCTGCTGAAGAATTTGTTGGCTAAAGGTATTCATAGTGTGCAGTATTGTTCATTATACCCATCCTCTCTTGAAGTGATGTTACTAGCCCAGTCCACCACAGCACAGAAAATGTTGCTGCCCATCACAGAGCTGTAGAATCTACTCACATTGAAGAAACACAGCCATGTTTCTGTCCATCACCAAGTTGGTACTGCTGTGAGACTCTACTCCTGGCTCCCATCTGCCTTCATTCTCCTCTTCTACGTCCACCACCCATGTCAATTCAAAGTCTCCCACTGCTCATGACAGGTCCAAGGTAACAGCTTTCTCTCCCATCCCCACCCCACACCTCCTTGTGTTATTCATGGCGGAATCAAGATTGGCCAGCAATCGCATGCTTAGGCTGACAGATTTTTTTTGAAAGAAAGTGTCTTGAGTGCTCTCCTTCTTACCCCTCCACCAACCACTACAGAATATTTTTAGTTTTAGTAAACTTGTTTGGCCTATCATCATTATTAGAACAAAAATTGTCAGACTAATTCAGATGTTCATATTATGAAAAAGTTTAATTTTAACAATTATTTATAATTTACATGTTCAACATTTCATTTTGGTGTTTGTTAATATTAATCAACAATGAACAACTTCTTGACAATGTTTAGTAACTTTCATCTATCCTTAAAAAATAGATACAGAAATAGCCTGAAAGAATGCACATATGAGCATTCATAACCTTAAAATGTTAATTGTGTATTAATTCCAGACTTAGATAATTCTTCAAGAACTGGCACAATAACATCTTAAAATGCCATAATTTTAAAGTTTAAAAAAAATCCTGAACTCTCTGGCCCAAGGAGACTTCCATATCTAAATTCAACAGAATATGTTTTCTATTTAACATTGCTTCTCAAAAATTGATTCTTTTTATTGACAATAAAGAACCACCCTCTATTAAATGCTGTCAATACTTAGCTAGTGTTATTTCTGGTGATTCTCTTATTTTGGAACTCAAATAATGATGTCCCACAAAACCAACCCACAAACAACAACTAATGACAAGGACTTTATTAAATGTATCTCCACCAAAATTTACATTTTCTTAAAGACCAATAGTTTTCAAAAAGGTTCTGTAAGAACATGCTAGGAAGTACTGAAGACAGTTTTTAAAGGTCAAATCATCTCATAGGTTTCACATAAAACTAAACTACAGGCAAAAAAGATATCAAAGCGAAACGGCAAATGATGGATTGCCAGATGAGGAACTCTATAGAACAAAAAATGTCACTGCTACTGGAAACATTAATCAGTCAGTCATTTTCTAACCTGCTTAGTTCCAAACAGGGTTGTGGGAGAACTGAAGAATAACTTCAGCTAACATAGGACGCAAAGTGGGAACAAACTTGAACAGGGCATCAGTCCATCACTGGGCAAACACACAACAACAACAACAACAACAACAACATTTATTTATATAGCACATTTTCATACAAATATTGTAGCTCAAAGTGCTTTACAGGATGAAGAAAAAAAGAGAAGAAAAACACAAAGTAAGAATTAAAATAAGACAAAACTCATTAACATAGAATTAAAGTAAGGTCCGATGGTCAGGGACACACACACACACAAACCAACTACAATTTAGTAACACAAATACACCTAAACTGCATGACTTTGGACTGTGAGATGAAACCAGAGCACCTGGAGGAAATCCATACAGACACAGGGAGAACATTTAAACTCCATGGAGGAAGGGCTCAGGATGCAAATTCTTTGTCTCCATGCTTCAAGGCAGCAGTGTTACCACTGCTCTACCATGCTGCCCTGAAAATATTAATAAGGATGGTTTAAATTGCTTTATACTCTTCCAGGACCTTCAATCAGTATCTCTACTATGAAATCAGTTTATTTCGAATTAGAATGTGGACATAGACAAGGGTATCCATTATTATCAATGCTGATTGCTATTAAACCAATAGCTTGTACTGACTCTAGTATTATTAACAGATAAAAGTCAATAGTGGGAGGACAATAATCTAGTAAACAATCCCAGGATATGAAACCAAAATCATTATGTAAAGAATATATTAGAGAAGTTGAAAACCAGGATTGTTTCAGATAACCAGAAGCACATATTTCATTTTAAACATTGCTTAAAATGTAGTGAAACAAAAAATAAACCAAACCACTGGATACATTGGCCTCCAAACCCTTCAAATTATGTTCAAAATATTTTAGAGAGCAAGTAATAGCTGCAAAAAATTAAACACAAATGCCAGATCATGACATACTGTAGCTATTAATCTCAGGAAGCAGTTGTACTGCCAAAATGAGGATTGTAAAGGAAAAGGAGCGAGAGACAGAGATGTGAAAAAACTGGCCAGAGGTAAAAACCATGAAAATTATAATTTAGGCTTCCAAAGCCAATACGTTAGGTTAAGACAAAGTCATAATTGAAGGGCACGAGGTAAAACACCAAGAAATTAATAACGGAAGTAGCAACAAAGGTTTTTGTGTAATCCAAAAATCTAGGATGTTGTTGCAATTACATGCTGGCTTTTATATCATTTTGCTAGTGATGGCAAGATCACACTCTACAAAGCCACACTCTAGCAACCACATAAAATAGTTATGCCCATGTCAAAACCAAATGGTGTTGTGATAAAACTTTATAACTTTAGAAAATTAGAACAGAATTCTAATATTTAAAAAATAAAGCCAACCCTAAAAGTCTGGGGAAGATTTCTTCTAGGAGGAAAACATTTTTAAAATAAGGTGAATCATAACTGCAGTCAGAGATGAACAGGATCATAAAGAAAAGGCCTGAGATGAAAAAATATCTCTTTATGCTGATGATATGGCACTATACATTTCAGACCCATACTCAGCTTTGCCATCAGTAATACTTTTGCTAGAAGACATTTCATAAGATCTGTTAATTCAAAATAATCTGAATAAAAGTATGCACTCTTCAGGCTACTGTAGATCACTTTTCACTTGCTCAATCCTAACATTTTGAATATCTAGTACTAATTATTACAAGAAAAGATAAAGATCTCTTTAAACATAATTGTGTTAATATGATGAAAAACATTTAAAAAGATTTTAATAAATCGTCATCCTTTCATCTTGCTTTGGATCAATATTGTCAAACTGGATATCCCCCCACAGCTTCTACAGTTAGGTTCATAGGCATTGGGACAGTGACAGAATTTCATAATTTTGGTTCTGTATGCCACCAAAATGATTTTGAAATAAAAGCAATCATTAAGTGAGTGAAGTGTAGACTTTCAACTTTAATTTAAGGGGTTTATGAATAATATTGTATTAGCCATTTAGGAATGACAGCCATTTTTCTGCATAGCCCCCCATTTCCAGGGGCTCAAAAGTACAGTATATGGATATTTGACTGACACGCTTTTCCATAGCCAGGTTGGAACAGTTACCTCATTATTTAATTAACTATCAAGTAGGTAGAAGGTCTGGAATTGATTCCAGGTGTGGAAATTGCATTTGGAAGCTGTCACTGTGAACTCTCAATATGTGGTCCAAAGAGCTGTTCATCCAAGTTAAAACAAGCCATCATTAGGCTGAGAAATCAAAATGAACCCTTAAAAAGTTGCAGAAACATGAGGAGTGGTCAAATCAACTATTTGGTACATTTTTAAAAAGAAGGTATGCATTGGTGAAATCAGCAACACCAGAAGGTCTGGAAAACCACAGAAGACAACTGTTCAGGATGATTGCAGAAATCTTTCCTTGGTGAAGAAGAGCCCTTCACAGCATTTAGCCAAATGAAAAAACTCTCTGGGAGGTGGACCTATTATTGCCAAAATCTACAATCAACCATGAAAGTAAAGAGGCCTCGTGCATAGGAAGGGCCTGTCCAGTTCTGGAACACTTTTCTTTGGACAAAGAAAAATAAAATCAATATATACCAGAATCCTGGAAAGAGTATGGAGAAGAGAAGAAATGGTTAATGATCTGTAGCATATAACATCATTTGTGAAACAAACTTATGTCATGATCATGCATGACTGAGAATGGAAGTCAGTCACTAGTGTTTATTGATGATATGATTGCTGGCAGAAGTAGCAGGATGAATTGTGAAGTGTATAGAGCTATACTATGAGCTCAGATAAAGCCAAATGCTACAAAACTGGTAGGACAACACTTCACAGTAGAGATGGACAATGAGCCAAAACATACTTCAAAAGCAAACCAAGTGCTTTTCAACACAAGGTAGTGGAATATTCTTCAAAGATCAAGTCAATCAACTGACCTCAACCCAGTTAGACATGCATTTCACTTGCTGACAACACAACTGAGGGCAGAAGGTACAACAAACCAGAAGCAACTGAAGATGACTGCAGTAAAGGACTGGCAAAGTATCACTAGGGTGGAAACCCAGCACTTGGAGGTGGCCATGGTTTCCAGACTTCAGGCAATCATTCACTGCAAAGAATTTTCAACCAAATATTGTAGAGAAAAGCCAAGCAAAATGACACCTTTTATTGGCTAACTAAAAAGATTACAATATGCAATCTTGCCTGAAGAAGGGGCCTGAGTTGCCTCGAAAGCTTGCATATTGTAATGTTTTTAGTTAGCCAATAAAAGGTGTCATTTTGCTTGGTTCTTCTCTACATTCATAATGGCTAACACGGTACAACACCCTAGTACTACAACCAAATATTGATAATGACCATTATATTTATGATTATGTTAGTTTGTCCAAATACTTTTAAGCTCCTTGAATTAAAGTTGAGCGCCTATACTTTGATCTTGATTGCTTTATTTGAAATCCACTGTGGTGGTGTACATAGCCAAAATTATGAATATTGTGTCACTGTCCAAATAGTTATGAACTTAACTGAATGTCTCTTTCAGACCATCCTTATATTTAACAAATCTTTATTGAGAAGTCATACTGAATTGCAGCATCATTTAAATGAAAATCAAAGCAGTCATACATTAAAAAGGCAACTTTACAGAGATCTGATTGAAGGCAGCATGCAACTTCCCAACTTTCTTTTTCAGTTAAAGGGTTGCAAATATTCATACAGTAAAATATTGGGAATTTTTAAAGTGTGTGAAACAACACCTACATGATTAGCCATGGAAAAGAAATTTTGAAATCTCCAGTATATGCTTTGCTTTGGGCCATTAAGTATCATCCACTTACCAGTAATTCAGTGGCTCACTACTTAATAAAGAAATAGATCCAATGTAGGATGCATTTTAAGGAAAAGAAGTTTTTTCCCGTTGCCCATATACGTGATAATCACTTACTGTATTTTAGCCTTTCCTAACCTGTGCAGTGTTCTGTCTGAAGAAGTCACAAGGGATTATGACATACAGAAATCTAAATATTATATTGTACTAGGGCCCTTTCAGCTATTATGCTCCAAATTTAGCCTTTCAAAGATACACTTGGAGTTTTTTGGAGATGTTGTACAACAGTAATGGGACACCCTAGGGACCTTGCCTTTGCACTAATTCCATTTTTCCATTTGGTTTTGATCACTGTGGTGACTTTAATGTTACTTTCCCAAACCTGCCTGACTGCTCCTTTTTCCATTTTTAATAGTTCCGCACTGTGGTACAAATGTAACATGGGCATTCCAGGTGGCCCCTATGATTAGTTACTATAATAGGGAAAATATAGTGTTAAAATAAAAATACCAGGAAGTCCTCCTTTAACAGTAGACTAGACTAGTTGGACAACACACACTTGTTGTACAAAAAGGGACTCAGTGGTGTCTCTTCATTTTGAGGAGGTTTAGGTCCTTTAGTGTGTGTGGCAAACAACTGAGGATATTCTAGTAGTCTATAATGGTCAAGTACTGTTCTATGCTATGGTCTGTTATGGAAGCAAAACCAATACTGAGAATGATAAATTCTTGAATAAACCTAACAGTAAGACCAACTACATTACAGGACTAAATTTAGAATCACACTTTTAACACACACGTAGGTAGGCAGTGTGACATCCTGATTAATGCTGTGAACGTTGGACTTCAAACCCTGAGGTTGTGTGTTCGCTTTGCGATCGTGAACAAGTCACTTCACCTGCCAGTGCTCCAATTGGGAAAACAAAAGAAATGTATTCAGTTGCTTTTGGAATGTTATAAGTCATCTTGGATAAAGGCATCAGCCAAATAATTACCACCAGTGACAGAATTTAGGCTTATGGAACATTATAGGATAGGCTATATCTTCCAAGACAGTGATGGTGCTTTTTTGCCTACAGCAATAAGACTGTCCAGTGCTTCCTCACATTTGGTTTGTTTTCATTCCAGATAGCTACAATTAACACATTAGCGCAGAAATATTATTTCTTTAAATTATTATCTCATTTTTATTACAACATGTTTATAACTTGGTTCTTGTGCTTAAATAAAATTTAGCACTTTGTTTTTTATTGTTTCATGCAATGTTTTCCTATTCTGTGTTGCTGCTACAGCAAATGAATTTTCATTTTTTATCTTCAATAGAGTGCTGTCTGTCAATAGAATATGGCTTTTCAAAGTCACTGCCATGTAATACTGGCACATTTCATGTAATGTAAATTGGTCACCTGCCAACGTTCCCAGTATGAATCTTACTTTAAATGATATGCTGGTAGTTAATGGTCCTGATTTTAGAGTTGTTGCCTATAATATTAGAGATCCCATTTAATGGCCAGTTCTTAATTCTTAACTTCAAAAAGTGTTGCACATTTAGTTGATGTTCTTGAAGCAAAAGGAGGAGCCAGAAGGCAGTGTGAATGCCATAATGGATGGACTGGCATACTGACTGATATGGAGGGTGATTCCTTGCCCAGGAGGCCATAATGGAAGGACAACATGGATGGAGGAGCAACCCAGTTGGGATGGTTTTCAGTTCTTATCAAAGTCAGGATGAAAAGATAATGGATAGACCGGGGAAATCACTTGATCAAGAGCAATTCATCTCCCAGTATGAGATGTGGTAGTGTTCCTCTGGCTTGGTCCCAGTTTGGACACCTGCATGTTTGCCTGGCACTTGTAATTTGATAGAACGGCCCTATCATGGTCCTTGGGTGCTGTCAGAGGGCACTGCTGGGGGAGGACCACCCTGTTTTGTACTGATTCATCAACATAAATACAGTAGGAAAGGTATGTCTATTCTGCACAGCTATACTGATACAATTTTAGTAAATGGTCTTTGCGTGACATGTTTTGAAAAATTCAGAAACACATAGCCCGAAGTTGCAACTGACTGTAGAAGTGTGTTTCTTTTGACACTTTTCTTATATTTTTTCTGTTGCTTGCGCATGACAGGGTAGAATGTTAGTGCCTGACCAGAAAAATCACTGCTTGATTGCAATCTTTTTGCCTTTCTGCAAAGCACCTCTTGCACCATGGTGAAACTTCAGATTCAGGTATGAATCAATTTTATTATCTGTGTCAATGTCTGATGACCAATTTACAATGTCATCACGACTGCTTCATTCAGTTAATGGTTCAGTTTCAATTTGTTCTAAAACTGGCTTTACAGCCTTTCATTTGCACACCACTGTGTTTTGGTTGAAAGCTCCTCCCCACTCATGATTATTGATGAGTTACCTTAGACTGGCAAAGTACATAGAAATATTCAGCATTTTCTTGCACTGACTAGATAGCAGTAGAATACTAACCTGAACATTGTTTGGGCTTAATGCTCTATATTGGATTCTAACAGATAAATGCGAAGAGACATTCAGGGTTAACTATATTTACACAGAATTCTGAACCTGAGAGTTTCTTGGTGTTAAAACAACAATATAAATAAAGGTGATGAACTTGTTGCCTCATAGATCCAGTAAATGCTTAGTATTTTTAAAGTTGAAAGTCTTTTGTGAAACTCATATGCTTGTATAGAATGTTATTTGATTTTAATAAATTCAATAAAATTTAAAAAACTCTACCCCAGTAGCTAACATAGTGGTCTATAAGGCACCAGATCAAACTTTCTTTTTGTTCTTTTTTTACTATTAATGTACAAACAGGCATTTCTGGGAGAAATTAATATGTGCCATGATTGTGAAAAAATAGTTTTGATTTCAAAAATATTGAATTACCCTTTAACTTCTTTTTTTTTGCTGTTTCCTGGAAACTTCCTGTTTCAGTCCCAGTTTCCAAAGACCATCAGTTAAGGTTGACTGATGAGTCCAGATTAGCACTGTTTTAGTGAGTACGCCGTGCAGTGGACTAATCCACCAAGTCTTGGTCCTGCCTTAGACTACTACTGCCAGACTAGGCCTTAGCTTCCTGCAACCATAAAATTAAATGAAGCGGGTTTAATAAATAGACAAATACAAATATAACTAGCAAGAGCAAATTTAACTAATGTATGTCAAACACTTTCCAAAGTAAAATAAGGCCAAAAAGGTTATAATAATAATTAATAAAGTATGTGTCAATTATACTGAAGTTTGCTGGGATTGGCTCCAGCTGCCCCCAAATCCTTCCCTGGATAAGTGGAGTAAGAAAATGGATGGATGGATGGATTAATGGATGGATGGATGGAGCAGCACACGTCATGCAACAGCTATGATGGCATAAAAGCCTAAAAACACATCCTTCTATTCTTCACTGGCACACCTTTTTTAATTAAAAAATTGAATTTCAATCAGAAGTTAATCAAATCTCCTCATGGTCCATCAATGGGTACAGAAAAAGAATGAATAGATAACGATTATTTTACCCGATTTTAATGATGATCAGTTTAGACCTTTAAAATAGTTGCTTTGATGTATAAACCACTTTATTGCTTTACTAAGTTATGCAAGAAAGTTGGTTAAAGGTTGCCACAAATCCTCATTAACTGGAAAAAACAGTTAAAGACTTAAGAATTTATATAAAAGTTTACTTCTATAAATAAAGAATACAAAACTAAACTACTCAAAGTACTATATGTTCAACACAAAACAGGCATAGTTGTACAAACTGAAATACAGTACAATCACATCCAATTGTAAATTATATACAGAAGTAGCCCTGAATAAACAGTCTTGCAGTTGTAATGAGAACAATGTATTTTCCAAAGTACGAATGATGCTAACTCCTGCTCATTGAGTGCTCCATTTAAATTCATGATATTTAAATTCATTGAATAATATTACACTTCAGAAGGCAATGATCCTTGAAGTGGAAACTACTAACCTGGCAAATAACATTTATTTTACTACCTTCATATATGTCTGAAAGTTTACCTATTCACAAGAAACATTCCATTAGATTGGAAATACGGTGTAATGGCAGACTAACAGCCCTGATATTTTAGAGCTGTTGTACTTTTCAGTATATTTTCACAATTTGGGATGTTTGACTTCTTAGCAAACTACACTTTTTTATTTTTTTCACTTTACCTTGATACCATCATTTGATACCTGCACAGCACTAGACCAATAAATGAAACTGCTAGAAACCTCTAAAAGTAAATGACAAGCTTACATATGCTCACTGTTGTGACTATAAAATTTGACATTGCAGGGCCTTGATGTTGTTTGTATTCCTTACCAAGGAATTCATTAGAATTTCCCCTTGGAATTAATAAACTGACTATCTATCTATCTATCTATCTATCTATCTATCTATCTATCTATCTATCTATCTATCTATCTATCTATCTATCTATCTATCTATCTATCTATCTATCTATGTATCAGTACCAAGTTATATGTTGGTCATTTACCTTTCAGGGTGACACATTTTTCTTTTAGAAGCCAAAGATCATATCCATTTGTAATGCATGCACTTCTGAGGAACACCTTCCCGGCTCATCACAGGTATATAGTACCCAGGCTGGATGAGAGGGGGCACTGGCACTAATGTTGTCATCTTTTCTCTCATATGCAGTAGCAAGAAGTCCAGCTGGAGGGCTATGAAAATCTGACACCTCCAGATGTTGCCATCTCCTTTGGCCCAGGATTTGTGAAAGAACAGAGCTCCTCATGAAAGACCTGCTTTTAAGAGCCACTAGCCTTCCAAAACCAACCACCCTTACACTTTTTGGGACTCACTCTGTATTCTTTCCCCTGTCTACACATTAAAGGTTGAATTCTTTCTGCTTCTTCTTTTGTTTGTCACCTCTCGCAATGTACACATTGAAAAAAAGATATTTCTGATATAATCCTTTGTGGAAGATGCAAAGCGCTATCACCCGACACACACAGACGCAGAAGGCACCAGTCCAAGCACACACGATTTATTTTTCTATTTACGTAGTTCCAGCAAGCACAAACATATTTTCTTTACTCTTGTTTTGCTTTTCTTCTCTTTACTTTCTTATTGTTCTCCTCGGCAAGCTTTGTCTCCCTCCTCCCAACTCTGGCTCCCCAAGTAGTGACTGCTGACTTTTTTTATAAGGCACCCGGAAGTGGTCCAGGTGTTCGTTGACCTAATTCTGGCAGCTCCTCCAGATGTGGCGGAAGAGCTGCTCTCCAAGGCATGGCAGCAGCTGCAACACACCCTGGTGTCGCCCACGGATCCCAACAGGGCTACAGCAAACTCCAACTCCCATGAAGCCCTGCGGGAGTCCTAGACACCTCTGTAACCCGGGGGGCTGCCATCTAGCGCTCCAAGGGAGGTAATGCTCTGGCCACGCTTGCTTCCCCGGTCGTCTACCACACCTTTTTATTATTTTGCTTTATGTAAGAACAAAACAAAATACAATCAACAGAAGAAAAGACATTAACATGTTCTGAAGACCATCCATCCATTTTCTAACCCGTTGAATCCGAACACAGGGTCACGGGTGTCTGCTGGAGCCAATCCCAGCCATGAAACTGAAATTCAGCACTCAAACTCCACCCAGCACAGACAGCTCACATAGTGCTCTGAGTTCAGATAGTCTCATCAAAAGTGGTTCTTCATATACAATAAAAAAGCAAATAAAATGAAAGTTTCAGAACAAACCTGTCATGCTTACTTTGCACCTGCATTAAAGAATTCTTGCCATATTACATACAATTTCATAACTAGATCTTGATTGACTAACTATATTTTAAGATAAAATAAAACATTCCTTTCCTTCTGATATATAAGCTGTGGATTCTACCAGGTAAATAGAATCAGTCTCCGTGCAGGTAAGGTGGTACGGCATTTCACAACAGATTTTTCACATGCCATTGTTATCCTGTTTGCTGCCCTGGGCCTAGGAAGAATTTTACATCCAAGTTATATATGAAAAGCTTTTTGCAAAATGGTTTGAATATAGAACATATCCAAAACATGCAACCTAGCAATGCCATAATTGACAGGTTGGTTGTTACCCTGGGTACTGTGGTAGGAGGCTGGAGGCCAGACCCAGCCGGGAAGCCTGGAAGGACCGGGAGGCAGTCTATACGTTCCCCAGGCCACGAGGGGGCAACCGCCCTGGATGATGAGGGGACCACAGGAATGGAGCAAAGAGGCTCAAACCCATTGGGGCCTGTGGCCACCGCTAGGGGGTGCCCTGAGCGTCATGGAGCCCGGGAGACCTGCACTTCCATCACACCTGGGCACCTTCCAGGGACACCCGGAGTGCTTCCGGGTGCTAGTGCAACACTTCTGCCACAACAGGGAGTACCGCCAGAAGGTCATCACCAAGCACCTGGAGCACATCTAAGTGGACATAAAAGGGGCCGCCTTCCTACAGTCGGAGAGCTAGAGTCGGGAGCTGGAGCACTGTGTGTTTGGGGACACTTGTTTAATAAAGCGTGTGTGTTTTTATGAACTGCCGGTGTCCGTCTGGTTGTGTCTGGGCTGAATATCTCAAAGTACATTTTAGCCATTTTTCGATGAGATATTTATGATAAACGATTTTTATGTGAATTATGACATGCTTTGTGCATATTCAACTGGAATATATTTTATGAATGTCTGAATTCCATTCCCTTTCTGAAATTTCAATTAAAAGATTACAAATCCATCATTACCTGAAATCGTCAAAAGATAAATTCCATTAAAATTGTGAGTGTTCTTTGGATATGCTGTCTGCATTTTCATCCAAAGTAACCTCAAGTGCTGAGTAGTTTTTTTTTAACCAAGTTTGCAATTTGTAAATGAAAAAAAGTGTGTAGCAGGAAGATTGAATACTTTATAGCAGAGAGGTGACTAATACATACACATGCAAGTCTCAAGTCTCAAGTGAAGTGTTAAGTTATGATGATTATATTTAAGGAAGTCATGTCAAATGTAAGAGAGTTAAGAGGAGACAGCATAAAGGTTTGGGGTTTCTGGCCCCGTATACTGAAAAATTCTCCAACGTAAGTCAGAAAAAACAAGGTCAAAATACATAAAGAAAATAAGTTCATGTGAACGACGCCGAAAATGGCGTCGGCGGCCATTTTATAAAGGAGGAGCTGGAAGTGGAGGAATGCTGGGAAGGAACCATGAGGGAGGATGGGACTGATGACGTCAGGAACAATGGCAGAGGAAGGGCGGAAGTAACGTGCTGCAGGAATGAGGCTTATGGTGGCGGAGCGTCTTTTTTCCTGGAAGAAAACAAAAGAGAAAGGTTAGTGCCCCGCCACTCCCTGCCGGCGAACGTCTTCCGAAGCATGTTAAGGTCCGTCCGCTGTCTCCTACTCGCGCGTGCATGACACAAGTCATAGTTGAGAAGATCTGAGTAAAAAATGGGCTTACAATTTCACAACTTAATTTCACTAAACAGTCTAATTATGATAGCTTAACAGGCCTTATATAATGTTTTAGCAGTATTTCTGAATGAATGAGTAGTAACTTTCTCAAACTAAATAAGGAAAATCATAGCGATTGACAAACATGGATATAGTGAGGGCATTAGAAATAAACAATCCCTTAGGTTTAAAAATCAAAGATGAGGTAAAGAATTTAGGGGTAATCATTGACTCTGACCTAAACTTTAAAACACATATTAACCAGATTACCAGGACTGCAGTTTTTCACTTAAGAAATATGGCAATGTGAGACCGCTTATCACTTTACAAGACACTGAAAAATTAACTTTGGTTTCGTTTTTAGTCAACTGGATTACTGTAATGCACTTCCAACAGGACTACCAAACAAAGGCATAAATCAGTTGCGACTAGTGCAGAATGCAGCAGCCAGAATCTTAACTAGAAAAATAAACTTTGAGTACATCTCACCAGTTTTGGCATTGTTACACTGGTTAACTGTGTCATTCAGAATTGACTTTAAAATACTACTAATATTGTATAAAGCCTTACTCTGTCCTGTATTTTGGAATGCCTGTCTCCCTACATTCCAAATCATGAACTTAGACTTTCAAATGGAGGTCTGCTTATAATTCCAAGAGCCAAGCTTAAAAGAGGGACTGAAAAGAGATTATTGTAAATGATATTTGGAAGTAAGCAATGGACACTACTTTGTAATATGGAAAATACAGAAATAGTTTAACTGAAGTTGAGCCAAACTGTTAATCACTGTATAAGGTAACATACATTGCACACAAAAAGCAAGTCATTTCTCACATTTATTTTTGTTTACCCTGTTTCGTATTCCCTTCTTTTTTTCTTCCATTTCCTTTTTAATTATTTTACTATTAACATTTCATTACCATGTTAACATTATTTGCTACTAGCTGTGTAAGCCCATGCTGTAAAAAGCACGGGATCCTAGAAACTACTGAAATCGTCAGAAAAAAGTTGAAATGTAAAGATGTCAGGTAATTGAAAGGAACTACTCTGGACGTCTCTCTCCTAGGAGGTTTTGTGTTGCTGACGTGCTTGCATCGTTTGTGCATTAGCAACTAAGCAACTTTGTCTTTCTTTGGAGGTTTCCCTTTGCCGGCGTGCTCGCCTTGCTTCTGTATTAGCGGCTAAGCAAGTGACTCTTTCTTCTGAGGTTTCGCTTTGCCGACGTGATGGCCTCACTTGTGTATCCTCGAAGGTGGAGCCCTTACCCCAGCTCCATCTCTCACTTCTGGGCCAGACAAACACACACACTTCCATGTGTAGATGTTTATATAAAAGATTATTTTCATGTTCATTACCTTACTCTGTTACTATAATTAAGTATACCACTTTTCTGCACTGTACTACTGTGTTTCCCTGAAAATATATAAATTTTTACTCCAAAAGATGCACTAGGGCTTATATTCAGGGGATGTCTTATATTTATTTGTGTACAACAATCTACATTTATTAAAATACAGTAATGTCTTCTTCTGGAATATCGTTATAACTTTCCACATTCAAACCCTGAATTCCAGCCTGACTTTCTTCCGACTCCAGCTGCTTTTAGGATCTTCCGGGATCGATGTGCGTGCTTTGAGGTTTGATGAATAGTTCGATGTGATGGAGAAAATGCCGACATACAAATGCATTCATGGTGCTTTTTTATTCAAGCGTCGCATATTCCACAAACGTAAATACGCTATATATTTTAAAAGTCTCACAGAACCATTTCTCTTTTTTCAATATCAGAATTTACGGCAGCGTATTTGTGCCACAAAGAAAAAAATGAAGGACTCAGTGAGATGGTGTATTTTGTAATTTAAGTGGAAATTTCGGCTTTAATCTCGAAATGACCACTTTAACCTCGTAATTTACTTTATCATTAAAGTAGGCCGTCATAAACGTCATCTTAAAACCAACACAATTGTTAATCGGTAAGTGCCTCTGGGGCTTCCTCCTATCCTGTCAGCAGCAATCGCCACACAGAACACATTACATTTATGATATTCCAGCTCTCTGCACATTTAGAATACTTAGATTTATACTTGATATCACTTTCATGATGAAATGCATTAAAGTATGTATGTTACATTTTTCAGATAAATCGTTAACATCGTTTAAATAATGAGTACTCTAAATGATTACACATTTGGGGATGGCACAGTGACAGAGCAGTAGCGCAGCTGTCTCAAAGGGAGTCACGTCCCTGGTATTCACTGCCTGGAGTTTGCATGTTTTCCTGGTGGGTTTCCACAGTGTCCTCCATTTTCCTACTAAAGACATGAAGGTTTGGAGATTTGGTGACACTAAAATGACGCTAGTGTATGTGTGTGCTTGTGTTCAGCTTGCGATGAGCTGACAACCCATCCAGGGATTGTTTCTGTCCCTCACCCGATGCTTGCTGGAATGGGCGCATCCCCGGATTGATGGAAGTAATCATTAAACATCCTTTTCAGAGATACTGTGGCAAGGTGTCCTCGGAATTTAATGGATGTTTCGAGCAATACATAACACAGCGAAGCCGGACATATTCTCAACGTGATGATATCTCACACTGCTACCTGGTGGAATCTTCCAGAATTACGTAAAGTACGCACGCAGGTATAAACAGTACAACGCTTACATAGCAGTAGCATCTGCTGGAGCATGCGTCACGTCACATGAAGTATCAACCCGGCCTTAGGCGCCTTACTTTTCAGCTAATGATTTTAACTAGGGCTTATTTTCGGAGTAGGTCTTATTTTCGGGGAAACACGGTATCATTCTTCTGCTTAGAGGAAAACTCCACTCCTATTTGTTACCTACCCCATGTGGTTTGTAGTGAAGGCCAAAATAAAAATTTAATCTCATGTTTTCATGGAGAATGGAGACAACAATGCTTCTGATACAGTGGATACCTATGGAGACCAATGCTGGACAATAGAATAGTATCAATAACATCCATGAAAAGAATCTCACAACAGTCCTGCTTCATAATCCACTTGTCAAGTCATCCAGTTGCATGCTTAATATGTGCAAAATGCATGCATTTTTTTCCTAAAATAATTAAAAGAAATACTTCTGGAAAAACAGAGGAGTACAGTAACAGAAGTGGAATGAAAACTTAATTCCATGTAAATGTACTTTTCAATGTCAATGCAAATAAGATTATGAGGATTGCCATATTGCTTAGCTGACAAGAGACTACCACCCCTAGCAGCAACCGTTTAGGCTAGAAGCTACCAAATAGTCAATACTAGCCAGAGATTTGAAGTTGATTTCCTTATGTTGCTCTCTGGCAAGCATTTTCTACATATCTCTTTCACCTGACCTGTTATCTTCGTTAAACATCCTAAGGATAAGTTGCCAGTACTCCAAAAGGAAACATTATCTGTATTAAAGCACTGAAAACTAACTTTTTCAAAGAAAAATGAAGAAAAAAACCTAAAGTTATACTGCAATTTAAGACTAGATTGTTTTTACAGATTTTCTGAAAGCTTCCCATCTTGGTTAATAATTTATTTTTAAAGATCATATAACTTGTATTTCTTCGGTTTATTAAGCTTAATCCTGCTGTTTTTGCTTACCTTAGCCTTTTTTGACAGTCCTGCTAAACATAAGAGTTCATGCTGCTAAATGTACCTGTAATTTGTTTATAGAACAAAACAGACGAATGCTTCATTTATATACGGTAGTTTTCTAATTTGCCATTTATGTAGGAGAATATGTTTATTTAAACAGGCTGTCATTGTCAAGCCATTTGCAAATGTTTTAATTTCTGTCATCTCTACAAAAATAAATCTTCCCATTAATATAAGGAAAAAAGAGAAACTGAAAAATCCTGGGGAAAATGATACAGGGAAAAAATGAGCATGAAGTAAAACTGCACATCTTTGTTTGCAGTTTTTTGCCTTGTCAGTCGTCACATACATTTGCAGTACATGAACTTTTTCAGTCAAGACAGCAAATAAACTGAGGGTGAGCTGAAGTTAACTCAAAGTAAATAAGCACAAACCTAATTTTTTAAGCACAGTCTGTCTGCCAGTGTCAACTAGACAAGTCAATTGGAACATGTATAGTGATATGCAATAATGTACTAGAAGAAATTCACATCTCCCAGTGGATGCAGACGAGAATGATTTTATCTGTATGGTTCTAGAAAAGACATATGGTGACATGATAATGAGCTGGTCTCAAACTCCTGATTTCAGCTCATTGTTTTCATAAGCATTTTATTTTATTAAGTTAAACAAGTCTTTCTATGTGCCCTGCATTCTGCATAGTGTGGTTCCACTGTGACCCTGAAGTGAATAAAAAGGTAGAGAACATGGATGGATAGAGACCTTCTGACCTCCTGAATCAATATTTGATGGAACACTTGTGGTAGACATTGCAGTCTTTTTAGGTAAGATTTGGGTTGGCTTCTCAAATGCAGACTTTGGAATTTCTGCTAACTCTTGTTTAAAAAATTTCTCACACTTCCATAAGATCAAAATGAACTATTTGTAATCAGTAATGTTCATTCCCCATCACTTATGTTTGCTTGCAGAAAGGTCTGGTCTTTCATTTACTCTAGGAATACTTGGGGCAGTGACCTGATCTATATAAGGATGAATTTTCCCCTAAACCCAGGAACTGTTGAATTCTGTTGTGAGTTTTCTATAGATTTTTCTGTACTTTGCTAACATTCAATTAATGTCTTTGTACAATGCTTTTGGGTGTCAGGAAAATATTTTAAAAAATGTAAGAATCCTAGTAATAGTATTGCCATGTGTACAATGAAAATGTTACTTGTATGTCTACTTCTGTCAGGGGCCATGGTAAACAAGAAAATTAAATCAATAGCATAATGTTATTCAAATTTAATACAAAACACACATCAGCTTACCTAATGTTTATAGCATCTCTCAATTGCAGTTTGTGTTTCCACAAACATGACATAGGTATGTGAAACATGAAATAATGTGCATGACTTCAGCTGTAATTTGATACTACAAGCAGTAAAATATGAGTTTATTTAGTATTTAAATACAAGAAGAAACATTCATTAACATAATGCATTATCAGGAAGCTTATTCTTATTCCCTGCTTCTAGCAACAAATATTCAGTAACTGAACACCTTAAGATTCTGGGAAATCTTTCAGTTAATTCACAACTTAATATGATCAGTACTGATGAGCAAACCCCACTAGTGGTTGCAAGGATGCTAAGACTCACAACATCTGAAGATGGTAATTTTTTTATGTGTTACAGGGACACTACGAACACACCCAACCTTGACCCGGTATGCACACACACACACATACACACAGAGACACTGATAAGCTGCACAATGAATTGATAAAAAAGTATATATTACTTTCCCAGATGAAGATGAATCCAGCCAAGACAAAAATCAAGTGAACAAGCAAGCACAAGACAGAGCATACACCCAGATAGAAACTGTAATCCATGGTGGCTGTACTTGTAATCCAATAGAGTGTGAAGCATGGAAACAAATAAACACAGATAATTACGATTCCCTCAGTATTCTTTTGGTTCCTTTTAAAACAGAACACCTATCTTATCTTTTTTCCCAACAACCCCCTGCCACTAAATGGTGTAATACTACCAAGTTTGATACATTGCAGAAATGTTTGGGAACTTCACTAAAATCAGTGAAATGCATTGAAGTCAACAGGGAAGGAGAATATAAGATAGTTTTGAGTGGATTATAATTGTGCAATTGTCCTTTAAGTGTCCCTGAGAGCTAGTGAAGCATCTGCCAACTATGCTGGACCAACTATTATGGCCACAAATATGACCTAAGCTGGGAGGCGGCTGTGCTAACCACTGTGCCACCGTGCCTCCCTAAGATAAAAATAATAGAATTATATATCAGAAGAGTAAAGTCTCTTGCAGATAATGGCAACAGGAGCAGGAAGCATGAATTCACTTAGGCTTGGCCCCCACAGATGCAACAGCAAGTGCTTACCACTCTTAAACCGGAAAGTACAGTTTGCTGTTTTTTCCCTGACATGTTTACTGCCTCACTGCTACTGCTACCAAATAAGTGTAACACAAAAGAGCATGGATTTTTCACTCCTTCTTGTTTGCATCAACAACAACATTTATTTATACAGCACACTTTCACATAAATAATGCAGCTCAAAATGCTTTCAAAGATAATAAAGAAAAAGTTACAAAAAAAGAAAAAATAACAAGATTTTGGAATAATATTAAATAGTAAGTAACAACAAAACAAGGTAAGGTTAGATGGCTGGGAGGACATAAAAAAAACTCCAGTTAGTGTGGAAAAAAAAAATCTGCAGGGATTCCAAGGCCAAAAGACAGCTCAGTCACCACTGGGCGTTCTACCTAACATAAATGTTCTTAAGTTATTCCTCATAGTTTTCGTGCTTCACATGATAGTATTTGATGATTTTGGTCTTGTGGACAGCTGGAACACCCACCTTCATTCCATCATCTCAGGGGGCTGCATGGTGCCTTGATCAGGTAGTGGTGACACAGAACTCTACCACAGAAGAACCGGAAAAGACAGCAGACAATTGTGGGGATTTGTACAGATTGCAGATCCCTGAAGAATATGATAATTCTATGCCCATATAATCTATTAGGAATACAACTGATATGTAGCCACATAAAAGCCATATTAAAATAATGGTTTTTTAGCAGTTTTTTAAAAACTTCCATAGTATTAGCCTTGCCAATTTCTATAGATAGATAGATAGATAGATAGATAGATAGATAGATAGATAGATAGATAGATAGATAGATAGATAGATAGATAGATAGATACTTTATTAATTCCAAGAGGCAAAGTATTCCAGATTTTAGGTGCATAACAGCAAAAGGCCCCCTCACCACTTCTTTTAAGCTTGGCTCTTGGAATTATAAGCAGACCTGCATTTGAAGATCTAAGGTTATGATTTGGAGTGAAGGGGACAGGCATTCCAAAATATAGGGCGGAGCGAGATTATTCAGTTTTATAAACTACTGTGTGTGGTCTTCAAGACAAAAAAAACAATCCAAAGACTCCCTAGCAGTTTTACTATATTGGTGAAATTGCAGAAACGTCAGCCGAGTGTGCTGGGACAGGTCGTATCTTGTCCGAGATGAACGTGTAGTCGAATGAAGCTGTGGCGCAAATTGAGCAGGTCCGGGGCTGGAAACTTTCTCTGGCAAACGTATGGTAGTTCGTTATATATGAATGTACAATGTGCATGTACCACAAAGCTGAGTTTGTCTCTTGGGTTGAATAAAAAGTGAGTTGCATACAAGAACTGAACGTCTTTACTGAAAAGCTTGTACATCTTCCATAGAATTCACACCAACTCCTGTGACACACATAACCAATGTAACAACGCGAAAACTGCATAGATGTGCTCAAATTTTCTTTTCTTAGTTAAGATTCTGATTGCTGCATTCTTCACTAATTGCAACTAATTTAATTTTTTAGCAACGTCTAAAGTTATAAGAGCTCTAACCTTTGCTATATTCCATAAGTGAAAAAATGCAGTTCTCGTAATCTGGTTAATATGTGAAATAAAGTTTAGATCAGAGTCAATGATTACCCATAAATTCTTCACTTCTGCCATGATTTTTAAACCTATGGGATCAAGTTTATTTCTAATGCCCTCACTATATCCATGTTCGTCTATCACAAAGATCTGTTTTTTCCTTATTTAGTTTGAGAATGTTACAACTCATCAATTCAGAAATACTGCTAAGTCATTGGATCAGAGTGCCAAGAGCTTCAGGGTCATCAAGCACTATAGATAAATAAAGCTGTGTGTCATCAGCATAGCTGTGCTAGCTCTCCTCATGTTTTGAAATGATCTGACCTAATGGAAGTTTGTAGATTGAAAGAGCAGCAAACCCACATTAGATCCTTGTGGTACGCCATATACAATATTATGTACACTGAAACATAATCACCACAACTAACAAAGAATTTTCTACCTGTTATAGATAGATAGATAGATAGATAGATAGATAGATAGATAGATAGATAGATAGATAGATAGATACTTTATTAATCCCAAGGGGAAATTCACATAATCCAGCAGCAGTATACTGATACAAAGAAACAATATTAAATTAAATAGTAATAAAAATGAAAAAATGAAAAAAATAAAAATAAAAAAAGCTGACAATAACTTTGAGTAATGTTAGCATTTACTCCCCCGGGTGGAATTGAAGAGTCGCATAGTGTGGGAGAGGAACGATCTCCTCAGTCTGTCAAGTAAGTAAGTAAGACTGAAACCAATTTAAGATGCTGCTGGAAAGGCCCATTCAGAGTTTAAAGTGATTTATAAAAATATTGTGGTCTATGGTGTTAAATGCGGGATTCAAGTCTAAAAGAACAAGAACAGATATAAGGCCTCTGTCTGCATTAACCCGCAAATCATTTACTACTTTTACCAGCGCAGTTTCCATACAATGGTTTCTTCTAAAACCGGACTGAAACTTGTCAAGAATATAATGCTTAATAAAGTAATCATTAAGCTGCTTAATAACTGCCTTTTCTAGAATTTTACTTAAGAAAGCCAGGTTAGAAATTGGTCTAAAGTTGTCAAAAACAGAGGAGTCGAGATTATTTTTCTTGATAGTGAAGTTGAGTATGTCAAGCACACTATCAATTAGCACATCAGACACTTCTTTAAGAAGGCCTGTTGGTACTGGGTCAAGAACACATGTGGAGGCTGGCATCTATAAAATGTGAACGTTTTAAGAAAGACCAACAAAACTATTGGGAAGTGTGGAATAACTAAGGGTGTGAACATCCATCCATCCATTATCCAACCTGCTATATCCTAACTACAGGGTCACGGGGGTCTGTTGGAGCCAATCCCAGCCAATACAGGGCGCAAGGCAGGAAACAAACCCCGGGCAGGGCACCAGCCCACCACAGGGTGCGCACACATACACACTCACACCCCAGGCACAATTTAGAATCACTAATGCACCTAACCTGCATGTCTTTGGACTGTGGGGGGAAACCAGAGTACCCGGAGGAAATGCACACAGACACAGGGAGAACATGCAAACTCCACGCAAGGAGGGCCTGGGGAGTGAACCCGGGTCCCCTAACTGTAAGGCAGCAGCACTACCCACTGCACAACTGTGTGAACAATTCTTTTTCTTTTTAATTTTTGCCACAGAATCAATAATAAATCTCAACTCACTGACCCAAGCAAGCTGACAAAAGTGCTCTGTAACAAGTGTGTGCAGCTAGTGGGCTGCTAATTCCATCTTGGCCAGCTGCTGTTGAGTAAAGTGTAGGAATTTAATTAAGTGAAAATTAATAAAAACAATAAATACCTTGCACATTAAAATATTATTAGTGTTAAGCTTTATGCCCTGTGATGGCATGCCCACTGATTTTAAAGTTTCTGTGAAAATGTAAAACATGTTTTATCACAAAACAAGCAAGTCTGTGTATTTAAAAGGAAACAGGAAATGTCACTTTTAGGTTGGTGAATTAATGTCTTAAAGGTGATGTTTCTGTGCATTTCCTTCCATGTTATCTATGTGTAATAAGTGAGCCTGTCTCTATAAGGATGTTGCATATGCAAAATGAAATGGGAAATGTGTTGTAGTTCATAGTCCTAAGGTCTTTAAGTATAGACTTGGAGGTGAACTGTGTTTAAAAGTCAGACTACCACTTTAAGGTTATTGCTCAGAATACTGTATGTCGAGTTGACCCCACCATACCACATTAGATTACGCAGGTTTGACAATGTCTGAGCTGAGCTGGCAATCAGAAACAGGAAGAGAGATTAGAAAAAAAAAACTGCTGTTGAATTAATTTGAGTAGCATTTTGTGTGTATAGTAAACCATTACAATTTGTTACAGAAATACATTATTCTGGTATCTATTGAAGCCATCAGAATTTCTAATTATAAACTGAAATATATTTTTTGCTCATACTGCCAATCCAAGGTGCATGGTGTTTCTCCACATGTTATATGTTTTGTTATGCTGCATGTAAATTTTATTTATATTAATTTATAAAAAAAGATAATATGTTCCAATAAATAAAACTAAGCTAAAGAAGTAATTTCTCACTGCACACATTTGTCAACTCATGCTTTTGTCATACCAGCTCTGTTA
This sequence comes from Polypterus senegalus, assembly GCF_016835505.1. Taxonomy (NCBI): domain Eukaryota; kingdom Metazoa; phylum Chordata; class Cladistia; order Polypteriformes; family Polypteridae; genus Polypterus; species Polypterus senegalus. The sequence continues at coordinate 153,620,394 of NC_053155.1, forward strand.
GCATATTGTGCTTATTATACATTGGGTTGAAGAGCATCTAGGGCAAAACTAAAATTGCTTGTTAGTGGTCTTTATTGGAGGTTATTTTTGCCTATTAATATATTAATTGTATACTTTACTGTATATTGCAATATTTACATTTTACAGTGTTAGTGACGAAGAGGTGTAAAGTAACGAAGTACAACAACTATAGTAAATTACGTAAGTACATTTTTTTCAGCTATTTGTATTTTACTTAAGTAAATTTTATTCATGGCTACTTTTCATTTTGCCCACTACATTTTAGATCAAATAGCAGACATTTTATGTTGTTACATTTTCCAGCAAGTCCTAATTACTCATTACATGGATCAAGCTATTAAAACTTCATTAAACAGACCTATCAGGGTTGTTGTCAACTTAGGTTATACTTTAGCGCTGCTCAGTCACAGTCAATAGAATGCCGTATATTGTTCAAAAATAAAAGCACCATAGCGCCTTCCGCTGCTTATTTGGTAGGTTGCTCCCATGCGTCCCATTCACTGTTAAACTGGAAACTGAATATATACTTTCCCCACAGTTGTTTTTGAACACTTCATTCAAAGCTGTAAAATGCAAAGGTTATTCATATGTAATGCAGTGCCTTTTGTGACTGCCAGAGTCTTAAGATATGTCTGCTTTCTAGAATTCAGCTTCAAATTTAAAAAGGCATGTTGAAGTAACCATTTCTTTCCTCTTCACAAGATTATATTTCTAAACCTCTTACTTATGAGCATCAAGTACAACACTGTAACAAATTCTGGATATCAAGACTCCTATCTTTATGTTGGAGCCACTAATCATTCTAGTCTGCATATTTTGGGATGTATAAGTAAACTGTAGTACTGAAAGAATAACCCCAAGGGCATAGGGGGGATCATGCAGATTTCATATGGACTGACCTGTCTGGGATTTATAACTTGATGCCACTGATGCCATCCATCATCACACTACAGTAAAAGAAAACCAATCTGTTTATGAGCACATTGAAATCATTGTTCAGCAGTTCAATGCAGACACCGAAGACTTGGAAAACATAATGGAACATGATAATCTTTTACTAGAAGAGCCGACCAAAATAGCTTCAAGCTGTGCTTCTGTGCAATTCAGAGATTAGTTTGCAAATGTTTCCCTCAAAATATCCTCTCAGTCTTGCCAAAGTCTTACTTGAGAGGTTCTCTGTCAAAACACTTTCAAGGTAATGCTGTCAACTGAATCGTTAAAGGTATGCTGAGCCATCATAGCTACAATATCATCAAAAGCAAAATAAAGATGGAGAAAACATTAATATCAATGTCCTGTTGCATTTCTGAGCACATCAGCTGATTACTCTAACTGAATGCTATTATAGTCTTTAGCCTCAGTCTGACAAATAATACTTCTCCTTCCTGATTATGATTTCCATACAGACTTTGGACATTTCTGCACTAAACGGCTCATATCAAGCAGCTGTAACATTTTTGTTATGCATAACATATTTTTTTTCTCAAATCTTCCTTTTTTTTGGTGTTTTTCTTATCATGTAGAAACTACTGTGTATGTTAATAAAACTATCAGCATAATAAATGACCGGAGAATAGTTCTGGCTCACTTATACACATTTTTTGTGCTTTCATGTTATAACTGATGTGACCTATAAAGGGTGTTAGTGATCCCTCAAACACACTAACACTAACACAAGTCTTGGGTTCAAGTTAGTGACTTTTATATTCGCAATACCTTTACAAACTTCTCACTTACTAGCATACATTTATTTGTGCTTTCATGTTATATATCCTGTAGGGGGTGCCACTGAACCTCCAAACCCTCAAACACACCAACACAAATCCCGGGTTCAAGTAAGTGAATTTTATTTTGACAATACCTTTACAAACTTAATTCTGTCAGTAAAAGAAATCATCAAAGTACAATTCTCTTCTCTTTCTTCTTCTCCAGGTGAGCTTTGTCATCCTGACTCTAACCCCCCAGAGGTGAGGCTTTGAAGCTATTTTATGCTACATCTTTACTACCTCAGTTACAGCACTATGTGTTGGAAGCACTTTTGGGTCAGATGAAAGTTCCTAAAGTAGGGATGGTCTGTCCCTGCAGCTCCCAATGGTGGCACCCATGGAACCCAGCCTACAGTTCCCAACCTCCCCTTTAGGTATCCATGCAGGGAGACTGCCACATATTGTATCTGGACAGAAAATAGTCTATACATGTGGTTCACCAGCCGGGTATGGAACCTTGACCTTAAATGTAAATTGTTTTTGTTTAAATTATGCTGTATAGAGTGCTGCTGCAAAAGAAACATTCTTCTCAAACCACTTTTTTTGCATAGTGTGCTTCTTAGGTCCAATTCAATGTAATATTAAACTTTTCTGCCCACCTGTTTCTGTTCCCTTCAATTGTTCTAATTTTTTGTGACCAACTGGGGTGCTCCTGGTGGCGGAGTTCAGCTGCTACCCAAATATTTCCACTGTTGGCTAATCACAGAATTTCTATCAAATATTAAGGACTGCTGTGAAAAAAGAAGATTCTATGCATGGGCCTGACAAATATGCAGTCTCAGACAAATAGCTATAACTCCAGGAGGGCAGGAGGACATGGGGCAATGTCATTATCATTAAAAACTGAAAAGCCATTTGCTGACATGTGATATGGTTAGTGCAGGAAACCATAAAATAAACTTGCCCCCATTGTACACATGGTTACCCTATAGCAGTGCTACTTAAATGTGCTACAAATCCCAGTAGTTCTGGTAGTATTTTGCCATTGGGCAGATTTGGATGTTGCTGCAGGGGTTGCTAGGGAAAATATGATACGGCATGGACTTTAAACAGGTGACAGAAGAAGCAGACAGGGGCTTAATCACCTGTCTTTTGTGTTTCAATGCTTCACCCCAACATTGGATTGCAAATACAGCTATGTGCGAATTACAGTTTTATGGAGTTGTGTTCGTATCCTGTGCCTGATATTTGTGTGGTCTGATCTGAGCTGGAAAACATCTACATCTGTGGAGCACTCCCAATATATGCAGTTTTTCACCTACAGCCCATCATGGTAAAACAAAACTTTACATATTATACAGAAAGCTGTTCACTTGGGACTTCCATTCATTTATCACCTTCAATCGGCCACTGCATCTGCATCTGGAACTGGGCTGTGTTTGGAGTTTGTACTGTCATGTTTATCATTTATCTGTTTCTACTTAGCTGTTTTGTTGGGTTTTCTCCTGTGTTAGTTCATTAATTATTGCCATTTGGGAAACCGGGTGGGATTTGCTTTCATGGTGTTTGTCTTTTTTATATGCTTTTATATATACTGTAATATATTCTTTAGTATACTTTTACTATTTTTACTGTACAGAATTTTTCGGATGACTCATCCATCATAGGTTGTGTTAATAATGGAGTTAAGTCAGAGTACAGGATAGTCATGGAGTACTTCATCTTGCGAGCAATGACAACAACCTGGAGCTCAACATCAGCAAGACAAAAAAACCTGTGGTGGACTTCTGATATGCCAAGAAGCCACTGACACCAGTCACCATTCAGGGGGAGGACATGGAAGTTGTCCGGAGCTACAGGTACATGGAGGTTCACATAAACAACCAACTGGACTGGTCTGACAATATAGTGTCACTGTATTTCACTCTGTCCATTTTACAAATAGTGTAAAATAATGTATCATGCCTGTAGTCACCTCAAACAATATACATCCTTAAATGCTGTAGAAAGGCCAGAGCAGACTGTACTTGCTAAGTAGACTCAGATTTTTTGATGTGTGCAGCACGCTGCTATACATCTTCTACGGGTCCATAGTAGCCAGTGTGGAGTTCTACACTGCAGTTTCCTGGAGAAGCATCCTGAGCACAAAAGAAGCACAACACCTAAACAAACTTGTCAAGAAAGTCTGCCCCATCACAGTGCAAACCCCAAAACACTGGAAGCTCTTTTGGAAAAAAGATGATGTAAAAATTGGATGCCATCATGAAAAATCCCCTCCATCCTCTCCTGGAGGTGCTGTCCTGGAGCACTTTTAGCCAATGGCTAATTTCACCATGGTGTGCTAAAAGGTGCCTCTGGAGGTCTACTACTATCAGGCAATTCACTGCTTCCGCGGGATGTACTACTTAAGTCTATCTATCTATCCATCTATCTATCTATCTATAGAAATTGGCAAGGCTAATACTATGGAACATTTTAAAAAACTGCTAAAAACCCATTATTTTAATATGGCTTTTATGTGGCTACATATCAGTTGTATTCCTAATAGATTATATGGGCATAGAATTATCATATTCTTCAGGGATCTATCGATTGATTGATTGATTGATTGGATGTATCATCTGTCCTGTGAGTCTGTATTCTTGTTTTTATATGTTTCTGCTGCCAGGCAATTCACTGCTTCCACGGGATGTACTTGTTAAGTCTATCTATCTATCTATCTATCTATCTATCTATCTATCTATCTATCTATCTATCTATCTATCTATCTATCTATCTATCTATCGATTGATTGGATGTATCATCTGTCTTGTGAGTCTGTATTCTTGTTTTCATATGTTTCTGCTGCTGTATGCATTTGAGTCTCGCTATGAGATTAATTTTATATTTTTATTAAAGTTTATCTAATCTAATCTACTTAATTTATGCCACTGTTTTACATGTCTTTGTGCTGAGTGTGCAAGCCGGGTCAAGGTTGGTTGTTTTCCTGGGACCCCTGAAATAAACAAAACAAATCACCATTTTTGGACAGTGTGAATATAAGTATTTTGTGACCACTGCAACCCCATGAGTGGAGAATAGCTATGGGTGTCAATCCAGCCAGAAGATCCAGTTAATAAACAATATGGTATGGTAGGCTGTGCTGCAGAAATAGTGTTCATTTTGACATAACATTGGACATAACCCTGGAGTGTTTATCTCCTCATTGCTTTGCCCCTTGTTTTCAGTGAGTTAGAATTAATGGTTTTGGTCATCCTTATCAGGTCAAGTGGAGAATGGATTTTTCGTTTCAGATCATTGATTTGTTTGGATGACAGGATCAAGCTACAGCACATCTGTTGGCCTGATTTTGCATGAATCATATGGGAAGTCCTCAAAATAGGTTTTGAGAGTCTCACACTACAGTCCATGACAATAAGTATGGATCATGACACGCACATTTGTACAAACTTTAAGCTTTTAAATTAATTTTTTTAATTTTTATTTTTAATTTTATGTATACTGTATACAGTAACATTTAAGTTTTTGCTTTTTTAAGTGTTTATTATTATTAATTTAAGAATTAGTAATTGTGAATAAAACAATAATTAAGAGTGTGGTCTTGATTTTCTGTTGTGTAGGATCAGTCAGCCCCAAATTAAATACACTCCTAATCCATATCCCACAAACTTTGTCATCTCAGGGATATGGTCACCCATTCTGCCTTGCAACTATGTCATCAGTGAGGAATTACTCAGATGCTCCTACTCTCTCGACAGCAAAGTCATAGACATGGGTCACTGGAATCAGAGCTGACCTGTTCTACAACTTAATGTCAGAAAGTCTCAGTTAGTCAGTTGTAGATGTAACTTTTTAGCTGTGACATTTATTTTTTGCCTTGCAGCAGCTCTCATCTCTGCCTGACAGTTCACACCAGTGATTACATTGGTCCCCTACCTTAGCAATACTGAACAAGCACCCATTTGTTACTGGGAAGAATTTATTCAGGATGATCCTCAATTTATTTCTATTGCTAACCTTCCTGAGACACAGATGTGGGATGCAAACAGAGGCCACTTAGCTAAAGAAGATGGCTATTACCAGTGGCAGATCTGGCTGCTTTGATGTGGCTTTTATGTGCGTGCAGCTGGTTTTATTAGGTCTGCTTACAAGTATTTCACTCTCTGCATTTTAAAAATACTGTAAAATAATGTATCATGCCTGTAGTCACCTCAAGAGAAATGGACATCTGTGCTACACATATTCATTCATAAAGGAAGCTGCCATTCTGCAAATGAAATACATAAAGTTTAGAAAAGTCTGAAAACAATAATCTTGTCTACTTCATTAGTGTTATATTATAAATTACACCTCAAAATTACAAAACTTTCAAGTGAGAAACACTGAGGAATAATACTGTACATACATGTATAGTTCATTAGTCAAATTGTTTTTGTTTGGAAAGACTAGGGGACTCTGCACCCTACTCGCTTTTCTCGCCAACCCCCATGCGGGTCCTATGCACTAGTCATTTCCCGGATCTGCCGCTTGCAACGAATTGTGCTGTGCTTTTGGATAAACACGAATATCAACTATGTCTTTGATATCTCCATCTTTCAAAACTCTTATTCATCACATGTTGGTTTATTATATACTGTATGCAAGCGTGATCTTTCAGATTCATATAGGAATCCAAGAAAACGTCTTTGTCCATGTTTTTCAGATAAATGTCATGTAAAGTGCGATACTTTTGGGCATATGGATTTGTATCCAATATTGACTGTAGAATTTCTAATACATCCGATTATTTAACTCTTTCAATTCTGTGTTGCACCCCTCTCTGTGATCATAAAAATACACCTGACCGAATTGTGTTTTTTTTTTGTTAAACTTGTAGTAGCTTTAATTGTTGCGGGACCACAGATTCTCATAAGGTATAGTCCTGAATCGTGTATATCTATTTCACAGAGTAATAATTTCCATTTGTTAGCGCTAATGCAATCTTTACTATCAGTTTTTTGAGTCTTTCAAATTTTAGCACTTTCATAATCTCTAACCTGCTCTGCATGTGTATCGCACCTTTTTTGGACTTCCTTATGATGTTCTACTTTGTCTTCTACTCTTTGTCTTTTATTTCCGCCCCCACTTGGACCTGTTTAATTTTCAGTTCCACTTGGTCCGGGCTCATTATAACTTTCCTTATTTTCTGAATTTGTACTTATTATTGTTCTTTTTCAATTTCTTTTCTTTCCAGCACTTTTGGGCTTCTTTTCGACGCACTGCCCTTTCTTCTTCGCTTAGTCATTGACATTTCATCTAGAACATAGAAAATTATTGTCCAGAAAAGGACTACATCGAAGGAAAAAAATAGATTGTATGGCTTGCATTAAAATAAGGAAAACATAAAAATTTCTAAGAGCTGAGAGCACGGGAACTGTGTCTGACAATAGCATTCACGCGAATGAAAGGTGAGTGGACCATGGTCGTGGTTAAATCTCTTGGCACAAAGTCTCATCTCATGGGACTTGAAACTATCTCTCTGAAAAAGTCTTGTCTTGTCCCAGGGTATTTTTTTTATAATAGAGATATGAACATAAATCAAAAATAATGAAAATGCATTTTATGTATCTCAAAGGAATGGTATATACTGCAAGATTTTTAAAGGCAGATTAAATGTGGGATTCAGTACAGTGGAATCTCTATGAAAGGTGTGTGCGTGTCCAAAAGAGAAAGACCTTCTAACCTAATAATAATACATTTTACTTAATTGCACCTTTCTAGACACTCTAGAACACATTACAAGATAAAAACATTAAAAACAGTACAAATAAGTAAATAAATAAAACAAATAAAATAAAATACACATCTATTAGCAACATACAATAAAATAAGTAATCAGAATAATTTAAAAGGATAAAATGTATGGGCTGCGGTGGGGTGGCTACTTGCCTGGGGTTTGTTTCCTGCCTTGCACCCTGTGTTGGCTGGAATTGGCTCCAGCAGACCCCCGTGACCCTGTAGTTAGGATATAGTGGGTTGGATAATGGGTGGATGGATGGAAAATGTATGGGACAGAGAAGCCAATTTTGGAAAGGTGAGTTTTAAGGTATTTTTTAACCAAAGAAATTGAATCAGGAGACCAGATATAATGATGGAGGAGGTTCGAGAGCCAAGGAGCAGCACTCCTTAAACCCCGATCCCCTATGGATGACAGGCAGACTGAAGGGACAACAAGAAGTATAAAAGTAGAAAAGCACAGTGAGAAGGTCGGTATGTAACCTTTAAGAAGATGTTTTCAATAAGTGGTAGCCAGATCATGGAGTGCTTCTGAAGTGAAGACAAGAATCTTAAAGTTGACGTGGAAGCCACTGAAGTTTGCATAGAAAAGGTGTAATATGAATTATGAGCCACGGTTTGACTCAATAACTGTTCAGCAGAATTTTGAGCTAACTGCAGCTTTCAAGATACACGAAAGTATGATAGTCTAGCTTTGATATGGCAAATGCATGAATCAGTGTGTCAACTGCAGAGTAGGACAGTGAGGGCCAAAGTCTTGATATAATACAAAGGTGTTAAAGAGCAACACAGGATAAAGATTTAATACAGAGAGTGCTGTCAAAAACAATGCCAAGGCTCTTGACCTGAGGGTGTAAAAGAGTAGGGATGTCATCAATACAGATGTTAACGTTTCCAAAATTTGTAAGAGCAGCTTTAGAGCCCACAAGTAAAATTTCAGACTTGGCACTTGTAAGTTTGAGCAGATGATGCACCATCCAAATTTTGATATTAAGGAGGCAATTAACCAAAGAGGACAGAGAACAAGACTGAAATTGTTTAGTAGACATACTGTATAAATTTAGATGTCATCAGCATAACAATGAAACTGAATACCATAATGAAGCATAATGGAACCAAGAGTGAGGTAATAAAAAGCAACCAGTGAATTGTGAAAAATGCAGTTACTAAGTTGAATACATTGAAATATGTCAGTTAAGTAACTGACTGAAACCATGAATAAACAGTGTGAAGACAGGCGTTCCTATAATAATGTGTCAGAAGTACAGTAGTGTCAAATGCCAAACTATGATCAAGAAGGATAAGAATGCTTAGTAATCAAGAATCAGCAGAATGATGCAGATCATTTGTCCCTCTAACCAAGGCTGTTTCTGTGCTGTGTTTAGAACAGAAACCTGGCAGAAAAGTTTCAGAATATGTATAATGTTCAAATGGTCCTGCAGTTGGGAAGCAACAACATGTTCTAAAATTTTGGCAAAATGGGGAGATTGGAAATAGGTTGAAGATTGCTGAAATCGTTAGGATTACTACCAGCATTCTTGATAAGCGGGGTGACAGCAGCAGTTTTAAGACAAACAGCGACTTCAACAGAATTAACAACAGCAGTCAAAAGAGAAACAATTGGATGCAAACTCCAAAAAGCTGATGAATTATGGGGATAGGATCCAGTTGACATGTTAGATTTGAGTTAGATTTACAGATCATCGCTGATATCAAAATACCATTAACAGGAGAGAAACCTGAAAAATAAGTTGGGACATGTGAGGCAGCATTCATTCAGGATGGAAGTGATGGCAGTTGTGTAGTCCTCAGCTGCTGATGCATGGATTTGATTTTAGAATGAATTTTTTGTAAAAAGAACAACAAACTTCTGAAGAAGCACTAAAAGGAGAATTACAGTGACAATGTAGAAGCTTAACATTTGAAAAAAAAATCTTGGGATTTCCCAGACCAGTAGTAGAGTAGAGTAATAAGCAGACACAGAAGCTGGTACTGCATCTTTATATTTAATAAGATGGTCTGCATATGCTTTAGTGTGTACGGCCAGGCCAGTTCCTTCGGACATGCGTTCCAAATGACACAGCTGCTTTCATAAGATGCAGCTCAGTAGTATACAATGGTGCACTGTTTTTAATTGAAACTGTCTGTGTTTGATCAGGAGCTAGTCATATCTAAACAATGTTATAAATATAATATACAATTAATCCAGTGGTGCAAGAATGAGAGTCACAGATTGAAGTCTTATTAATAAGGGAACCATGAACAGTGCTCATTAAGCAGAAAGAGTTCAAGGATAGAATATATCTACAGCATTTCAGTCGATCTCCAGTAATTTGTCACCAGAATAAGCTGTAAACCAACAAGAGAACATACGCCAATAAGATGAATTTGATGGTGCATTTACTTTATCAAGCAGTTTAAAATGATCCAGCGGAAGGGACACAGAACACTCTATCCGATATACTCAGTCTCACAACTATGAACTCTTTCTATACATAAGATCAGTCACAATACCTGATCTAAGGCCCAACTGGGAATTACAAAAGCAGACCTACTCCATAGCAGCCTGTTATTCTAGGCAGTGACAATTGCCGTATATTTCACAATGATCTGGAAGAAATTATTCAAGTTTTACAACAGTTACCAAAGCAAGAGTAATTCAGGTATATCGTGTGAGAGCTCCTCCTTATGTAACAACAGGCAGTAGTATTTATTTTAAATGATTTAATTTTGCATGATATTATTGCAGATGCATTCTGTGGTCAGTTTTTGCGGTTTTTGTGGATGTTGGCATGTTGTTTTTAGGAACAACACTTATAGCTGGTCTTGGGGCTCAGATATTACACTGTGAGAAATGTTATAACATTTTTTATTTATATTTATAATCATGATGTGTATTACTTTATATCTGAATATTAAATTAATAAAGAAGGTGTCTGTCTTACAAAAAGAATCACAAATGTGCTTTAAGAGTTTAGGGAAAATAACTTTGCTCTTGTTTTCACTTAAATGTCTATATTTGTTTAAAAGCCAGGCTAGGAGTGGTGTGCAGACTCCACAGTTCGGTAAAAACATATGAAAAACAACTTTTTTGTAAGCATTACAAAGCTAGGTGATCACATCCATTTCCTCAGAGTAGCATAAACATTTTAACCATTAAAAAACTAGACATAACTTACAAAGAAAAATAACAATGAAAAGTAATGAGCATGCAACACGTCATCCTCCTCAATTGTGTTTGCCATGCTCAAAAATGTGTAGGGATCTTTTTTAAAAAAAAATAGCTGTTCTTAAGTAGCCAATTCAAAATTAAAATAAACAAATTTGAGGATTGTTGGATCTGTCAACTATTTTAAAACATTCATCTAAGTGTTCTTTTATTATTATTTCAGATTAAACCAGCTGATATCTGAGCAGAAGCACAGGAAGGATTTGTGTAGTTGTACAGATTCTTAGATATCCACATTGTAAGACTAATTACATGAATGAATGTGTGTCTAATCCAAATGTTGCTGTAGTTTTGCCTCTGCATTTCTGTAATGCTGTAAGGTTCAGCCTTGTGCCTTCCTTTCAGTAAGCTTGTCTTGGACCATTGGCAAAATTCTTTAGAGGGTGTTTGTATAGTTTTTCCATTTGTATAGATCTTAAAATTGATTAATAATTATATCCCCCACAAGCAAGATGTTCCATTATATTCCAGATGTTTCTAATTGTTTTGCATAGTCCATGTAATAAGAATTGCAAGCATAAGCCTTATTTATTAAATTCAATGACAAAATAATTGAAGGTCTTCTTGAACCTGTTCTATTTGAAATAAATATTGTTATTTCCACTAATTTCTTTTGCAGAAGATGCTGTAAATCAAGCTCAGGATAATGAAGCTATTCTTAAGAGTTTCAGGCAAGGGAAATTTTTACCCAAACATTTGGTAGAAAAGTTCCCATTTAGAAATAGAAGTGCAGGCGCACAAGCCGTTACAACGTCTTTACAGTTACAAATAATTTGCTCTGGTATGACCATAAATGTCAAAAGAAGGAATATTAATGAGTGCTCAGGGTGTAGTTAGACCAGTGGAGCAGTTAGACAATGGAAATGGAGAAGGTAGACAAAGAATCATTTAATTGAAATCCTCTAGAGGTTCCAAAACAGCATATGTGGAACCCTGTTGTGAACTTGGGAGGAGAGGCTACCTGGAGGTTTTTTGCCCCATTATGTGTGAAGGGCTCAGATTTACAGGAACCCCCAAGGTTACTAGAAGGAGGTTTTTGAGGCCCAACTCCAATCCTGACTCCAGTCCTAAACCTGGAAGAACTTATTTTGATTTCCTCAAGCTTTATCAAGGCAGTAATAAAGCTTAAGGCTTCCATAGTCAGAAGAAGAGTAGGACAAAGTTCAAATGTTTGGAAGAAGAAGGGCCAAAGAATGGTGAAAAGATAAAGTAGGTGAGAAGGAGTGTTTAAATGTGTTACTTTGGTGGGAAATGATCCAGATACTCAACTAGACTGGACTTTAACATTATGCTTAGGCAAGCTCAGAGATGATTTAGACTTACTTTACAAGTAATCACTCCTTGTGTTACTGCTCCCCTTTATGGATTTATCTAAGTACAAATATCCATTTTGTGTACTTTAACCATTACTTCCTTCATTCTGGGTTTGGTGATGGCTTCAGAGCAAAAGGTACATTTGTTGAGGTCACAGTTCACTAAATTTAGGACACCCTGTGATCAGAAGTATTACAGTTTGAATCAAAAGATGTTATTAGTGGCCCACAATGAATTACCATGGGTTATTTACTAGTATTTGATAAAATAACTTACTTTAATTGTTAGTTTGTCCTTGCCAATTCTGAAGTTCTCCCAGAAGCATATTTTTATTATTTTACCATAGGTTTTCATCTATTAATAAATATTTCATTTTGGTTTCTTAAGATAGATTTCTAATGGCACCCTAACTTTATTCCATTTGAAAGCTAATACAGAAACAAGGTTATCAATGCCATTACCTTTGACAGAATAATGATATGTTTCATTGAAATCAAATGCTTGTGAAATTTCAAATTTTTAGATTATTTATAACTCCAAACTTCCAGTGCTGTCTGGGACTGCCCCGTGCTTCTACATTTCTGAGTGCAGGGCTGTCTCAAAAGGAGATGAAGCAGATAGCAACCCAAGGTCCCATACTTTGGGGCCCTTGACTGCCCAAGCCCACCACCCAACTATTCCACAAACCACAATCTCTCTTCAGATATGCAACACATTTAAATGTTTTGAAAGGGTGACACATAGGACAGTGGTAACACTGCTGCCTCACAGTAAGGAGACTGGGGTTTACATCCCAGGCCGTCCCTTAGTGGTGTTTGCATTTTCTTTCATATCTGTGTGGGTTTCATCCACGTGCTCTGGTTTCCTCCCACTGTCTGAAGACATGCATGTTAGGTGAATTGGCAATGCTAAATTGCCCCTAGTGTGTGTGTGTGTTTGCCCTGTGATGGACTGGTGCCCTGCTCAGAGTTTGTTCCTGCCTTGTGCTCAGTAGGCTTTAGCTCCCCAACACCCCCAACTCATGACCCTGGTTTGAGTTAAGGGAATTAGAGAATGACATGACATGACATGAAACTCTTGTTTTTTATTAATACAGAGTAATTAAATCTAAAATTAGTGGAAGAGCACATGCATTTTTCAAAACTAGAGGCCTGGCCATCCTACAATAACTGCTGTTAATTTACAATTTGCAACATCCTACCATTAGCAACATCCTAGCAGGTCAGTTAAGCAGCTAATCCTAATCCTAACTTCAATTCTACTCCATGCCACCATCATTCCACAAAACAGTCCCTCTCTGGACCTCAGTCACCCTTTGCATGAGTGTATATTTGAACCTAGAAGATGTGAAAGCAATATAGGGTGAGGTTAAATTTTAACTTAGAACATGTAATAACCATAAGATCCCAAATTTGTGCTAACGATGTGAATTTGCATGGGAAAATGGTTAGGTAATAACACAACAGAAGATAGCTCAGTTGTACTTATGACCATACAAAATCAGTTCAGTCCAGTTACATATGTGTTACAATTTCTTGGTGTTGTATGTTTTCAACCTTTTACCTCACATGTCCCTAGAAAAGCTTGTGTTCCTAATGCTCTGTCTTCTGTGCAGAGCATTAGAATGTCTAAGAAGCTGAGTTAAGGTCTTTCTTGGCTAAGCAATATATTGGAGAAAATGGGTTCTCAGTATAGATAGCTATGATTATAACTGTAAAATGTCATTATGGAGCTACTTGCTATTTTTATTTTTGTAATAATAATATTACTAATAAGCGATATATTAAAAACAAACAGGAAAAAAGTAATCTGTTAAATCTCTGCATATTTTGTTTCCATACATCCAATGTGTGAGCCACTCATCATGCTCAGTATAATGGAGAGCTGGTTATCTTCCTAGCTGCACTGGGCACCACAAGCCTCCTAACCAGGAACCAGGCTATCACAAGCCATGCACACACATACTCACTTGCAATAGATCCATTTAGAAGCACCAGTTTACCTAATGCACATGTTTTTTGGATGTGGAAAGCAAACACCCACACAGACTCAGGACATGTAGACTCTGTAAAGACAGTGACTGAGTCAGGGTTTGAACCTGGCCATGAGGTGGTACTGCAAAACATTACACTGTGCCACCCATGCATGTCATATTTCTATTATAAGATTTAAATGAACCTTAATATATAAAAGTAACTATTGATGTGATCCTGGACCTTAATATATAAAAGTAACTATTGGTGTGATCCTATCATGGTTTTAATGTATTGTTCAGATTGTAGAATTCATCAGCTTTTTGGCAGTTTCTAATTTTGTCATCCTTTACTAATAAAATTACAGAGGCATTTTCAGGTTTGGCGAGGATATGTTGCCCTGTGGGTGCAATTACAAGTAGAAAAAAAAATACTTTTTCTAAAAGTATGAATACTGTTTCCTTTCTATGATTAAATTATCTACAGAAATGCTTTAAAAAGTCAATGGCAGCTTCTGTACTTTTTAAGTAAAAAGGATTACTGAATCAGAAAACTATGTACCCCAGAAAATGTAGCAAATAGCTAACTCCCAATGCCCATGACTCATGTTGCCTGTCTGCCATGTGGCAGAAAAAAATAATTTGGCAGTTTTAAAATTTTGTCTTTTAAATTTTTCCTTCTTAGCTCAGAAACAGGGATAAGAATACTTTGTATGTTTTCATTTTTTTAATAAAGGTAACCTTTTCACTTTGATCATTTAAAAGCCTAGACATTTTTAATTTTTCAAGACTTTGATCTTTGTACTTATATCTGTCTCAAATATGCAAAGTTCTATTGTTATTTATACATTTATCTGATTCAGTATTTCTTGACATTATAATCAAAGTATCTGTTCATACGCATTGTCTTGGTAATTAAAAGGTTCATTAATTTTGTAGTTGTTAATACTGGGATTATTCATCCATGTTCCAAATAGTATTAGAAGCTTATTATTAGTTAAGCAAGGAAGCATCCTGATAAGTTAATGGAAATCCAACTATTAAGGAGCTCAGTGCCTAAAGCAAATTACTTCTTTGCAGAGTGGGCATAAACTCTTTGTGTTCACATGACTTTTACTCCTGTTTCATATGTTATATGACTTAGCAAGATCAAAAGATTAATGTCTTGATGATTCTGTAAAATTCAGCACATTCTGTTCAATTCCATTTTTCCAAATTTAGCACATATGCAATTATGAGGCTAGTGTGATATACAATAATTATATAGAGTGAAAATAAAGAAACATCATGTTATAAATAAAGAACATGTATTAGTATGTATTCAATTTAGGGATACTGCAACATTATTTGCAGTTCACATTTGACAACTGCTCAAGACATCACGACAATGGCCATAGTGTTTGTGTGAGCCTAAAAACAGGGTTTAGCTGTTAGTGATCCTCAATACTTTTGTCTGCATGGTATTAAAAAGCCAATACGAAGTACTAGCATCAGGCTGCTGGTGGTCTTTTGGCTTTAGAAGAGGATTAGACTGCTTTAAAACAACTTGCAAATCATAATGTCATGATAATTGTACTAAAGTACAGAATCATCTACAGACCAGCTGAAAATCAAATTTGTTTTAGATTTGGTTGTGTCACAAAAACTAGTTTCTTTTTTCAGTAACATGCTGTTTAAGCTGTAAGAAATAAAATGGGTGCCTCATTTAAAGTGTGGTGTCATTATCATCTCCTACTTTGCTACATTTGTCCACGTCCACCACCAGAGTTTATATTGCTTTTAACAAAAATGTAGTCATAGTAGCAGTAGTAGCAGCAGCATGGCTATGCTCTGTTTTTGTGGTGAGAGATCCATTCGTATAGGCTGTAGTGTTCACCATGATATTCAAAGCCTTTAATGCTTTTAGACTGGTTGCATTTTTCTTTTGGTGGCCTGGACTTAATGTTGTTCATAGGTTAACTGAGCAAACAGGGGTGTTCTGTTGATATTAGTCCATCTGCTAGAGTGTAAACTGTCCGCTCATAGGGACACTGACCTCTTGTTTCATGACATCTCTTTATCTTGTGCCTCATTGACTAACACATCAGCATACCGGTAATTTATTATAATATAATTTAACAAAGGTAGCATGTTAACAGCTTGTAATACACTGGTAAAATTATTTGTGAATGTGAGAACATCATTTAATCTTATTAAGGATTCACAAGCCTTATTCTGAAGTAAGCAAGATAAAGATATACAGTAGGTAGCTCTTATTCCTGCCTCAGCATTCCTGCTTGCTGCACCTCCTCCATTGCCCATGGGCCTTGTGAGGATTTCCAAATATCTGCCGCCAAAACCCTCTGTATATGGTGGTTTCTCACCATGTTCAGACTTCCTGCAGCACCACATTCATTAGGTAGTGCTCTTGCTCCACCTTGGTGACCTCCTGTACAACCACTGTTTTCCCTTGCTTCCTTGTGGCTTTGTAAGAAGTCTGTATGGGCTTTCCCCAGCCCAGACCTGCATGACCAGGGTGCACTTTTCCTAGGACCTCTCTGTGTTGCCACCTACTGATTGCTTTGTCCACTTCCTCCTGTGCCCTCCACTGGTGGTCAGTGTGGACCACCACTTTTGCATTCATCACAAGCTGATTGGTAGATTCCCTGGAGTCTCTGACAAGTTGGGCATTTTCTTGCTTGTGTCCGGAATTAATGGATTTTATTGGGAGCTGCAACATATTCTTATGAAAAAGTCCCAACTCAGAGGGCAGTAGGACAGGCCCAACCACTTCCTAATGTCGTTCTTGGCAATGTTGACCATCCTGCTAACTGCTGATACAAACATTTAGTGGGCACATCACCCACTGGTATCTTATGAACTGGTAGCACAACACTTTATACTTCCCAGAAGGTTGGCTTTGATTGATTTTTGCCAGGTCATCTGAGAGTTCTTTCTGTGCCAATCTCCACATCCGTCTGTCAAAGAGGTTCACAGTATACTGCCTATCAAGGCTTTAGATGGGCTATTCTTCAAAAAGTCACATCTGGATGGCTTGATCTTCATTCTTGACCAGATAACCTGCTCATCCAATCGATTGAGGAGCCTGTGGAATGTTTGTTACATTATCCTTGTAACTTCTTACAGAATGGAGTCTGTCACCTGATGATAATTTACGGTCACCAACTACCTGTCTGGCTCTGATGAGAATGATTTCAAAGGCAGCAAAGTAGAAAATGGGAGAGATTAAACATACCATGGTGATGCCCATTTCTAGTTGTTGTCATCCTGTTGTGAAGCTTTCTACTGTGAGGCATGTAAAAAAATTGTTAAAGTATATGGCTATGATGTTGCTAATACAGGCTGGAATATAAAAAAAAAAAACTATATGGTAAAGTCAATCATCTTATATGGTACTGAGCCATATGTGTTTACCAAGCTGAGCTACAGCAAATGGAGGCCATTTCTTGTTTTCATAGATTTGCTCCCATATCATGGAGGATTGTTCAACACATCCTGGGAAGCCTGTAATTTCCAAGTCTGGTAATGCATGTCGATGTAACCATTACATTACATAGTAAGTTAACCATTGTTCTAGTTAACGTGGAAAAAAAATCTTTCCCTCGACATTCAACAATACAATTCTTCTAAACTGGCCGGTGCTGCTGGAGTTTTGCTCTTTGGGAATGAATATGCAACATTGATAGGCATATTATGTCCCGCTTAAGTCAGCTTCATTCATAATTGAAGTTACTTTAGTATGCCAAATTGCAGAGAGATCATTACTGATACTTTGTAATGTTATTAAGTCTAAAAAAAGATTTGTGTTAAGTCATTGTTTCATAATAGTATGCAACTAATAGATGTATTATAGGTCATACATAAACTAAAGTGTTACCTTAAAATTCTTTTTACATTAATGCTTTATTAAATTAATTCTTAAAATCAAAACTAGGATTGATTGGATTTGTAATTAGACGTTCATCTTGACTTGTGCCCATTCATAGAAACCCAAACTTGGTTTTAGCAAAGCCTGCCTCAAACCAAGCAATGAATCTTTAACAAATACTGTTCAAGATTTTTACAAAGATGAGAACCTCCCCAATATGAAGAGGAAAATCAAAATCCTCAAAAAACAGGGAATGTAAACATAGCAAACTAAAAGCATAATACTTACAAATTAGGGTAAGAGACCAACTATATATAGGGGACCCCAACAATTACCGTAATGTGGGCTTCAAAGTGTCTTTAAATAAAGCATATCAGCAGAATTAGGAGACCCCATCTATCTGTCCTTCACATCTAACGACACAAAGAGAAGGCAATTAGGTAAACTGAAACAATTACAAAACATGGGGAAAACTATTACAAAAATATTAGCTAAAAAGACAGTTTCTGAAAAATATGTAAACTCCTAAAGGGAATAAACTTAAATACAGCTAAGAATGAGTAACAAAAAGAAGGAAAAAATCAGAAAACAAAAAAGAAAAGTCAAGGGTAGGGGCCCAGTGTAATCTTGACAATAACAAATAAAATATTTTATGAACACAAAAGGGATCAGAGAATTTCATACTTAGATACTTTAAGAAACAGTTTATTTTCTATTAGAAAATGGCTTTCCACACATACACTGACAGGGGACTTTTTCAAAATTAATCCTAAGCATAATTTTAAGTGTCAATTGATCCCTTACATAACCATGCAACTCAGAAAAATTGTCAGAGGCATCAAGTTCCTCCTCTGACAGGTCAGTGTGGTTTAAATTGGAGCAAATAATTAAGCTTCTCAGATGCTCCTTGATTTTATGGATTTAATTTAATTGCTTAAAGTATGTTTTCATTGCTGCTGGGATAATTAAAGAAAATAACTGTAATTTTTTTTTTTTGTAATTTGTTGGCAAAACAGAGACTCTTGTATTAATAGAGCAAGATCTGGCCTGTGAAAATGATAATGACACCACATGAGACCAGTAAGGGCTTCTGCTACCATTATAAGGTTGTAACACACAAGAACTTCATTGAAGCAGAAGAAAAAATGTTCATTTATTTTAATTTTCCCAAGCTTTCAGTAGGACAGCCAGTTTGACCCTCACCAGTTTACATTATTTCTGAGAGGAACATGAAAGGGTTGGTGTTACCAGCAAAGACCCTACATGTTCTAAGTGGTGAGTACCCAGAAATAATTCTGGAATGTAATTTCAAAATGCTTTTCAGTGCCTTGGGTTAATGAGTTTGGAGTAGGGAGGTAGCTGGTGAAATGGGCTTAACTAGCAGGAGAGAGGGGTAGGAAGTAAAGCCAGAGTGATGATGGACCATGGTTTTTGAGGAAAGTGTATGGGAAAAGTTAATTGTAGTTGTGGGTAGTGAAGTACCATATTTAAGCAGATATTCAATTTCTTTTTTTACCAGATCATTTATTGTTTTGCATTTTTATAATTATTTATTCTTTTCTTATTAATCCATGTTTTACAGGTTACTTTAGTATTCTTTATCTGTGTTTGAGTTTGGGGTCTGCTCATAAGTGTTCCCTGTAGTCCACACTTTACTTGACTTCATTATCATTTCTTCATTTCTTTTTAATGACTTATCCAGACTTACCAATATCTGTTTTCCCACATAACTGAGAGCAACAGCATTGTTATTATGCTTGCTTTGGCCAGAAGGAGTGTCCAGTAAAAATTGATATTTTTATAGGAGCAGCAGAAATAAGCAAATTAGAGATAAGAATAAACAAAAGAGTTTTCAGACTTGTAGCTTGCATCTGTTACACAAGTTTATTTTAAGATCGCTATCAAAAACAAAATGCTAGCCAAAATCATGAGTCAAAACAAGATTTCTATACCAAAAGATCTTCCTAAATATTATCTTTATTTTCTCAAGCACTAGTCTCCCATGAGTCTCTAACAGCTTGACCAGTTTTTGGGTTTTATTTGGATTTTTGAAATTTGTTCTTTTTTTTTGGCTCCTGGATAGGCATTTTTTTTCTGGTGAATCTTGTAGCTAAAACTCCCATAAAATATGAAGGACATTTGCATTAGCGAAGGACTATGTTTGTTGGTTTGACTTTGCTTTACTGTGTTAAAGGTAACCTCATATTTATAAATAAGAATGTCTAGTTATGTAATTGGATGTGTGCACCTTTGCATGTCTTTGGGTTCACCGAACAGTCCTACACTGCAAGTTAAGTCGGGTCAAAGATCTTATCCGATATCTTGATGGAGCTGAGGTTATGGGTGTAGGCCTGTCCCATGACATTGCCAACTATTTTGTAGTGATACATGGTATTGCATTGCCAAAACACATTTTATCAGCTCATTGTAAGTGATACTTTAATTTTGGCTAAGCTCATAGACCTGTTTTTTGTTTTATAAGCCATTCTAAATACATTTAGAGAAATTTATTATAAGATAATGGCATGCTTTATTGTTATGAATTTCTAAGCTTTTTCTAATGGCAGATTTTCAGAATAATTAATTCCACAACAATTTTAAGTTGTATTCATTGTTATTTACTATAAACAGAATCCTTGTTCTATTCTAAACACACATTTTGATTATATTACTGGTAAATTTTAAATATTAGTCCATTATTTTGCAGAAATAATACAACATATAACAGCATCTACTGAACTAATAATGTGCTGATTTTTATAACTGATCTGTAGCATTCCCACATGGGGTGTAGAGTGTCTGCTGCTGCTGTGCTCATGGGGCTCTGCAATAGAAAAGATTTTTCAGGCAGTTTGTAAGCAGACCACTGCTTACTGTGTCTACAGCTGGTAGCATTCCAACAGGGGATACAAGACAGCCTGTTGCTACTCTCATGAGAGGGCTGAGCAACAGAAAACATGCCTTAAGTTCTTGGAAAGCTGGGTGGTCTAAGGAGCAGACTGCACACAAATGGTACATAGCTTGTCACTGACTGAAAGCAAAAAAATAAAGGTAAATTTAAATGATACTAGGAACAAACTAACCTTTGACTGCTTGTGGCCTCTACATCAGTTATAACACTTCAACAAGGGTTGTAAAGGCTCATTTGCTGTGAAAGGTGATACACCAATGAGACACAACATTAAAACCACCAACCTAACATTTTGTAGTTTCCCTTTGTACCATGAAAACAAGTCTGACCCAATGAGGCATGGACTCCACAAGACCTCTGAAGGTGTCCTGTGGTATTTGGCACCAAGACGTTAGCAGCAGATCCCTTAAGTCCTGTAAATTACAAGGTGGGACTTCAATGGATCAGAAATGTTTTTCCAGCATATCCCACAGATAATGGACCCTCCTGAGATATGGGGAATTTAGGGGCCAAGTCAATACCCTGGGCCCTTTGTCATGTTCATACCATTCTCAAGCATTTTTTGCAGTGTGTCAGGATGCATTAACTTGATAAAAGAGGCCGCTGCCTTCAGGGAATACCGTTCTCATGAAGGGATGGATATGGTATGCAACAATTTAGGTAGGTGGTACATGTCAAAGTAACATCCACATGAATACCAGGACCCAAGGTTTCCCAGCAGAACATTGCTCAGAGCATCACATTGTCTCAACTGCCTTGCATTCTTCACATAGTGCATCCTGCTGACAACTCTTCCCCAGATGAATGATGCACACACTCCCACACACATAAGAAATCATGATATGTCAGACCAGGCAACCTTCTTCCATTGCTACACCGTTCAGTTCTGACACTCATTTGCTCATTTTAGGCACTTTTGGCAGTGGACAGGCATTATCTTAGCCACTCAGTCTGTGGCTACGAAGCCCTAAAATTCCTGTTTAAGTTAACATAAGATAAAGAAAAGATAAGTAAGTAACCAACAAAAAAGAGAAATGTATGAATAAAGCATCATTATGACTAAAAAAGAAGATTAATTGATTGAATAGTTTTATCAACACATCCCATTGGATATTAATGTCCAATTTTAAATGAATTAACCATAAGAAATGTTTATGATTAGATTTAGAAAGTGCCTGCAGCTTTCACTTGAAAAAAATTACCTTTTAATGGTGGTAAACGTAAAAAGGAGGCTATTCTGGCAAAATAAAGACATACCGTTAGCATGTTAAATAAATGCACATGACAGTTCTGTGTAAGTCTACAGGGAAAAAAGGTCAGGATTAATATCTGGAAAAGACTATTTTTGCAGCAGACAACTATGTTTAACCCACATATTGAATGTTTACATTAAAGTTGATAGATTATGTCTGTAATCAAATCTTATACAGTAAATCTAACTTCATGAAAGAGAAAAATATAGACTTTCAGGAAAAGGAAAATTTGATATGTAACTAAGGGACTTGGCTTTGGTAAGTGCCATATTATGGTATTCCTTTTATTATTCTTTTTATTTCACAAACGTTTTTGATTAGGAAGGCGCCAAGCATTTCCCATTTGAGCAACTACATGGTAAAATAAAAAAATCAAGATGCAGTGCCATGACCATTAGTATTTTAATAGTAAACAGCCATTGTAATGTGTAACTAGTTATCTTTTAATCAGAAATCTTCGGAAACTTTAAATTGGCAAATTGGAACCTAGTTTTATTTTAATTGTTAATGACGTGGAAAATTCCTTTATACTCTAATTGGCGAGTCATGCATATTAGTGTTATTATTCTTACATTTATAAAACACATCTTTATGTTTTCAAAGTAAACCAAAAATACATAATGTGCGTATAATTGTTTTAAATATCACTTGAGTCTTTTGACCATTAATTTGGACATGCCAAACACACTCTGTCTACTTGCCTGACCCCCAGTCACCCCATAAGCCACAACTCAGTGTATTTTAAAAGTAGATCAGTCGACTCAAAGGCAACAAAAGCCATACAAAACATTTTTACATCTCTCAATTTTCTCACTCATTCATTTTAAGGTTTGGGGGCCAGTAGACTGTTGTTAGCTACTTTAAGGATTGTCAACATAATGTCAGAAGGTAAGGTTTATTGATAATAGAAAGAGTGGAGCTGTCAACTTTCCTGGGTATTTAAAAAATGAGGGCCCAGAACAGTCACTCATTAAACCTTTTCAAAGCCTTGTATGCAGGGAATAGTCAGATATAACATCCTTTATACGTGGTCAATTCAACCATAAGGGTCTGAGGCTATGCAAAAAGGGAGGTGAAATCCATACATGTGTTTTCTTCTACCTACATTGGGGCTTTAGCCTTGGTCTCTGCTCTAAATGTGTCCCAAGTATAGCAATCCCCTCACTTGTTTCCATTCCGACTTCATCACAGTACCTCACTGCCTAAGCTGCTTTGAGGAATGACTTGAGGTTGAGAGGGAAATGGTGATGAGTACAAAAGATGTAGGGGAAAATTTGAATTTCAACTTATTTTTGTACAGTGGTATTCACAGGGTACAGACTCACAGTGCATGCAGAACACAAACTTGTTAAACAATAAAACATATTGTCACACACGTGCGAAAAGGAGATGACTAAAGGGCCTGAATAATTGTAATTCCATGCCTGACTGGGGAGCGGCAAGGTGCACTAATTGTCTCTCTCAATCCCTTACAGACCATTTTTGGGAAATCCCGCCTGGTTCTGGAACTATTGACGACATCACTTCCTCCACTGGCCTTTAAAGCCACTATCTTAAGTCAATGAGTTCAGTTCAATTGTGGACTCCGATCTGTTAAGACCTGTTTATTATTTTGAAAAGCATTTGCAGCTAGGACACAATATATGGGTGGCTGCCCTAAACCTTTATGATGTCAAAGAGTCATCCTTATCACAATGTACATAAATAACTACACAAATTGCTTTAAAAACCCAGAAAGATATGGTATTTGTATTTTGATTACTAGTAAGACATGCCAATATAAACCCCAATTGCAATGTAACAGATAAAAATGGCTCCAAGAGAAAATAAACCTCTAGAAGGACCACAATTATAAGACATGAAGGGTCCTAGTCAAAGAAGGTCACTGTTCTGATGACTTTGGCCAACTAGCTAACCATTCCTTCTTGGGCTTCCTAGAATATTATAAGTTCCTACTGGACAGTGAGATAAAAAGTTAAATTCACTTGTCGATGAAAGATGCCAGTCTCTCTGGTGTCATTCTTCTTTCCATGGTTTGAAATGACAGCTTAGTCAACAAATCCACAAGCAAGAATTTTGCAATACAATCCCAGCAATCATTATTGACCATAAAAATATAATGCACACATTTAGAGACTACAATAAATCCTTATATTTATCTGAGTTCAAAGAAGACAAAACACAATCTAATAAATTTCTGGATACATTACAGATACCACAAATTAATACTTTTATTGCAGAGGAATTGGATAAACCTCTGGTGCTATCAGAACTAGATGCTATAAAGTCACTCCAGAGTGGGAAAGCAGCTGGCCCTGATGGCTACCCTGTCAAATTTTATAAGAAATTCTCCACTCAGCTAGCTCCCCTGTTATTAGCAACATTTACATAAGCTCGAGACAATCAAATTCTACCTCAAACTCTTCATTAAGCATTAATCAACGTCTTTCCTAAAGAAAACAAGGTCTTATTACAATGTGCATCATACAGACCAATTTCACTTCTGAATAATGATGTTAAGATACTCTCCAAAGTCCTAGCTGGAAGGATGGAGAAAGGACTGCCTTCAGTAATATCGCAAGATCAAACTGGATTTATTAAAGGCCAACACTTAGCTTCCAATCTTCGTCATCTGTTTAATCTAATATATTCACCTGCAAAGTCAAAAACCCCAGAGTTATTATTATCGTTGGATGGAGAAAAAGCATTTGATATGATTGAATGGAACTACCTTTTCATTACATTAGAGAAATTAGGGTTTGGCCCGAATATTTGTGCATGCATCAAACTACTGTATGCCAATCCAGAAGTCTCAGTTTGTATTAACAACATTTGCTCAGACTACTTTAAACTAGAACCTGGTACCAGACAAGGATGCCCCTTGTCACCACTGATATTTGCAATTGCCACTGAACCACTGGCAGTTCACTGTTGAAATGCTTATCAGATAAAGGGGATTTTCAGAGAAGGATTTGAACAGAAAATTTCTCTATATGCAGATGATATGGTTTTGTATATATCAGACCCACAAAATAATGTTCCTGCAGTCTTAACAGCACTTACAGAATTTCAAAAGATCTCTGGTCTCAGAATAAATTTGAATAAAAGTGTGCTCTTTCTAGTGAATTCTCAAGCATATAATATTAGATTAGACACCCTACCTTTTATCATTCCAGATCAGTTTAAATACCTATCACAAGTAAACATAAAGCTCTTTATCAACAAAATTTCGCTGTCTGTATAGAAAAAATTAGGCAAGACTTGCACAGATGGTCAATCCTCCATCTCACTCTATCTGGGAGAATTAATGTTGTTAAGATGAATATCATTCCTAAGGTTCTCATTTATTTCAAAAACATTCCAATGTACATCAATATATCATTCTTTAAGCAATTAGATTCAGCAATAACCTAATTTATTTGGAACCTAAAACATCCACGTGTCCAAAGAGCAACTCTACAAAGGTCTAAGGCAGAAGGTGGCATGGCTCTATTCAACTTTCAGTTTTATTACAGGACAGCAAACATACAAGTTATAAAAACCTGGACATTTTACAGTCCCTCCCTTTCAAAAATCCAAGAAGACAATGGGAAAAGGATCCCTTACTCAACATATCAGAAAAGGAGTGGAAGGTAGCAATGCAGAGAATTAATTTGAGCTCTATATGCACAAAGCATACAATTATTCAACTCAAAATTATATATCGAGCACATCTGTCTCGCTTGAAATTATCCAAAATGTTTCCAGGGCAAGATCCTACCTGTGAACGCTGCAATCAAGCTCCAGCCTCACTGGGTCACATGTTTTGGGCCTGCACCAAATTAACATCATTCTGAATAAACATTTTTAAGTGCCTTTCAGACAGCTTTGGTGTCACAATCCCTCCTAACCCATTAACAGCTGTGTTTGGTTTTCTTCCAGATGGGTTTAAAGTGGAGAAGGACAAACAAACTGTGATTGCCTTCACTACACTATTGGCATGCAGACATATTTTCCTAAACTGGAAGAATCTGAACTCTCCTCTTTTAAGTCAGTGGAAAACTAATGTTTTATATTGTTTGAAATTGGAAAAAATCTAATTCTCAGGTAGAGGATCTGTGCAGAACTTTTTCAAAACCTGGCAGGATCTAATCAATAATATTTTAGAATAAGCTCTTAAAGCACTGAGGAAGGAAATTCTCTCCCATTTCATTTTCTTTTCCATTTATCTGTATCTGCCTAATAAATTCATCAATTTATTCATTTTTACTATTTTTAAGTTTTAGTCCGTTGGCCATGCTCTCTTTCTCAGGGGTGGGGGTTTATTTGTTTTCAATCCTATTTTTTTTGTAAAAATTGATCTATTTGTATGGAATGATTACAATAAAACGTATTAAAAAAAAAGAAAAAAAAAGAAATGACAGCTTAGCAATTTAGCAGTGGCATTTAGTGCCACAACAAGATACTGAGAAGAGAAACAAAATAGAGGAGGTGCAGTGACAGACATAATTTCAATATAAACAGTTAATCTGCACATCTAAACAGGGTCTGCTACACTCAAGTTCAGCCTGGATTCAACTGCTGCAGTCAATGGAGCATTCCTTACATAAACTGGCAGATCATTCCATAACTCTGCGTCCCTGTAGCTAAACTCTTAGTCTCATACAGTAGTTTTATTTATTATTGAAACCTATACAAAACAACAATCTTGTGATTGTAATGTACGCTCTAGTATGTATGGACTGATTCTGGTTCTGTGCAGTTAGCAGGGCTCAAGTCACTTTATATAAAAGAGAAAAACTGGGCATTCTTTCAGCATAATTAACCCTAGTATACAGTATGCATTCATATTATGTTTCTTTAGGCAACAAAAACATCACATGGAAAATTTTATGAAGCATTATCTTGCTCAGCGCTGTGTGTTGCACCTGCTTGTAAACCACAGAATCCTCCAAATGTGCACACATGAAATATCTGCCACTGCAGCATCTCAGGCCTGAAGGGGTACTGCACAATTTCAAAATAGCCTACGTTACTTAAACCAATTGGCTTCATCAAGGATAAGCAACCTTTCCCACAAACTGTCACATAATATTTACCGTATCTAGACATATGTACAAATTCACAAGCTGCAGCAATATTTTAAATATAGAAAACATTTACTTGTGGATTTTTTCATATCTGTTAACTGCCAAAAATGTAAGTGGGCACCATGCTACACTGGTGCTATTCAATTCTCCTCTACCCTAAAATAACCTGGTTAGGACTTCTGCATCAGACCAATGCACTAATATCTTTTAAATATTACAGTAAGCAAGAAGTGTAGCTTTAAAAATCATTTTGCCACATATCAGACTAGGACAAATACAGCATTAGCTATCTGGTTACCTATCTATCATATACTCCATTTTCTTTCTGTCCATCTATCCATCTATCTGATATTAAATCCCCTTAAAGCATGGGTGTCAAACTCCAGGCCTGGAGGGCTGCAGTGGCTGCAGGTTTTCATTCTGACCCTTTTCCTAATTATTGACCAGTTTTCACTGTTAATTAACTCCTTTTCCCTTCATTTTACAGTTTTTCTGAATTGCTAAAACACTAAATCCCATTGTAAAAACTAAACTGTCAACTACCAAAACTCTTTCATCAAATCAATCCCACAGTTATCGAAATCTTAAACACTATTCATCTGGTTAGGACACAATTTGCAAATTTGAACCTCCCATTTACCAAAACTCTAAACACATTCTCAAACACAAAACACATTTAGCAGTGTGGTGTACGTGTACCCAGAATGGTGCACACAGGCTACAGAAGTTAAACACAACTAACACACTGTTTTCATCATTTACACACTACCACTCAAAATTGAAAACACGTGTCCAATCAGTGAACCCAATTAGTAAACAGTATATAAGCCTAGTGAAATGCAAATGGCATGAGTGGATCCAACAATGGAGCAATACAATAGAAGCGGAAGAGGACTCTGTGTCAGAGGTGGTGGGCAAGGACTAAGACCAAGAAGAAGATCTGTAATTTCAAATGACATTCGAGCAACTGTCATAGATCATGTACTGGTGCATGGCATGACTATGAGGGAGGCAGGGCAACGTGTGCAACCAAACCTAAGCAGGTTCTCAGTGGCTACTATAATCTTCAGAGAAGAAAACAGGTAAAAAGTATACTTGTCTCAGTAAGGAGACAATGAAAAATAATTTCTCCATGGTACTGTGTTTGAAAACATTTACTGAAAACATAGATGTGTGTGTATATATATATATTTACTGTATGCATATATATATATATATACTGTATATATATATATATATATATATATATATATATATATATATATATATAAAATATACTTATAACTAAATGGTATTTTTTTTAGAATTGAAAGACGGCCACATGAGGGTGGAAGAACACGCATGTGCTCACAGCACCAGGAGACAATTATTGTGGATATGGTAGTGTGAGTCTGTCAACAACTGACCGTGTCCTGCAACGTAACAAGATAAGGATGGAACAAGTTTATCGAGTACCATTTGAGCGAAACTGCAACGATGTCCATACATGCAAGTAAGTAAACTTTTACAGTAAACTCAGTACTAGAATGTATACTGTATTGTCTGGGATGCAGCACATGTATACATCATACTCTGTCATTTACAGAACTAAATGTAGTTTGTTGTCACTGTGTACAGAGAATCTTTGAGCTTGACTCAATGGTTAGGCCTCATGAATACATCTTCGTGGATGAAGCTGGATTCAATCTAGCAAAAAGGAGAAGAAGAGGTCGCAACGTCATAGGTCAGCATGACATTATTGAACTGCCTAGCCAGCATGGTGGAAATGCAACTATCTGTGCTGCCATCAGCAGCTATGGGGTTCTCCACAGTCATGTTACTGTTGGGCCATATAACACCGAACTTCTGGTAACATTCCTGGATGGTCTACGGGATGCTTTGCTTGAGCTGAGAGATCGCGAGCAGGCAGAGCATCCCATGTATGTTATCATTTGGGACAATGTGAGCTTTCACCGTGGTCCAAGAATACGTGATTGGTTTCACAATGAGCAGCATTTTATGAATGTGTTTCTTCCACCATACTCTCCCTTTCTGAACCCTATTGAGGAGTTTTTCTCGGCATGGAGATGGAAAGTATACGACCGAAACCCTTACACACAGGAAAATCTACTTCAAGCAATGAATGGAGCATGTGGTGAGATAGGAGTGGAATCTTGCCAGGGCTGGATTCGGCATGCTAAAGGATTCTTTCCTTGTTGCCTTGCAAGGGAGACCATAGCATGTGATGTGGAAGAAGTCCTGTGGCCAGACCCAGCACAGAGGCTTGATGCTGAGGCAGAATTAATTATCTGAATGTGCTGTAAAAATATTTATTTTAATAATTTTGATATATATATATATATATATATATATATATATATATATATATATATATATATATATATATAAAACTTTTTGCTGCAATTCTATTTTTGTTAAAATGTGAGTACAAGAATAAATGAATGAATAAATAAATATTATTTTCCAGCTATCTCACAGTGTTTTGTATTTATTTATGTAGTGTGTAATCGTTGCTATGTTGTGTTTGCACATTGGCTGGTTTTGTGTGGTTTTTGACAGTAGTGCTTGATTTTGAGTAAAGTTACTGTAAAATAGTTTTGGGTTAAATGTTTGATTTTGCAAGAGAAGTCGAATGACTTGAATGAATGAATGAATGAATTTTAGAGTTTGTGTTTAGTGTTTTGAGACAAAGAGATGAGATTTTAGGAAATGTGTTTTAGCAATTTAGAAAAACTGTAATAGCCCTGTTTTTAAGGATACAGTCCTCTGAATTGTTTTGTTTCTTCGTGAAATGGCCGCCAAACAGAAATGAGATGTGAAACAAGCCAACAGATGAGCAGCTAAACTGGGATTTCAAACTCCAACCAATTTCACTCCAACCAATCTATTAATGAGAAGCTGATTCTTGCTGTTAATTAATTAAGCCCGTTATTTAATTTTGTGGTTTGTTGCTGCTCTCATTCTGCCACAGCAAACATTTCCTAAACTGTTTGATTTTCTGTTTGTCAAACGTTTTGGTGACCTAAGATATCAGCCTTACTGAGACCTTCACTTTTCTTTATTTTCAGATATTGTGTGACGGGCACAGGTGAGCTGGTCATGTGGCAGCTTGTTTTGTGTCTCGTTATTGTTTGGCTGCTAATTAAAGAAAAACAGACAACTAAGGGGCCTGAGTCAAGTTACAGTAATTAAAACTAAACCAAAAGAAGTTAATTAGCAGCAAAAACTGGTCACTAATGAAGAAGATGGTAAGAATGAAAACCTACAGCCACTGCAGCCCTCCAGGCCTGGAGTTCGACACCTGTGCCTTAAAGAAAAAAAAAAGCTGCTGGAAAAAGCACCTACAGTACATTCATTATTAAAAACTATAGAAGGAGAGCATGGATTGACCCTTGCCATTATGTGATGTTGCTTCAGCTCAAAATAATTACTGAATTCTTAACAAACTATTATTTACAAATTTTCAGACGTCACCCTCTTTTCAGAAAGGGTGCTAAACAACGTTGCTTTTTGTCTTCTCTGTGTCTTTTATATATCCTAATAGTGCCATCTGCTGGCCATTAATCAAACAACACAATTGAAACAAAACAATACCATTGTAATTTTTGTTTTATTTTGGAAAAACATCTCAGGTGAATAAATGTAAATTGAAATCATGCAATAATATTCAAATAAACATATATATATTGTGATGTTTTCTGTGCTTTTTAAATTATAGTTGTTTAACAAAATAAAGTAATCTGCTGAAGACTGTCACATAGAAAGAAAGAAAGAAAGATTGTCCTGTTTTGACACTAAGGTTTTGTATGGTCAGCTACTATGTAAAACTGTGCTTGTGACATTTAATGTAAAATCATAGCATCATCCACTGTACACAAAACCACAGTAATGATAAAATAATGTATTCAACATATGATGTTAGGAAAACAGGGAAAAAATATTCAAGCAATTTACTAAAATGTCAAAGCTAAGGCAGAAAACTACAAATAAACCACTTCAAAGTCTTCCTGTTAGAGCTCTCCAATCTCTATCATTGCTTGTCAAGTTTATATAAGTAGCAGATCTCTACATTATCTTAATTTCTCTCTCTCTCATTCTCTTCATTCATCAGCCTCTCAAAGTACTTTTTCCATCTGCTCAACACACTCTTGTGAGTACATTTCCATCATTATCTTTTATCATCCTAACCTGCTGCACATCTTTCCCAGCTCGGTCCCTCTGTCTTGCCAATTGGTCCAGATGTCGCATCAAGCACCTTTCTTGCTGTCACCCTTACTACTTCTTCTGTAGTTGCTCAGCTGTCTGGTAACTCTTCATTACCACCCAGTGCCTGTCTTACCTCCTCCCCAAATCAACATTGCAGTCTTCCTTTTTCAACTTCCACCATTTGATCCTTGGCTCTGCCCTCATTCTCCTTCTCTTCTTGATCTCCAACGTCATCCTACAGACCACCATCCTATGCTGTCTAACTACACTTTCCCCTGCCACCACTTTACAGTCTTTAATCTCCTTCAGATTGACACTTCTGCATAGTATGTAATCTACCTGTGTGCATCTTCCTCCACTCTTGTACGTAACCATATGTTTCTCCCTCTCCTTAAAATACATATTCACCACAGCCATGCCCATCCTTATTGCAAAATCCACTGTCATCTGATCTTCTTCATTCCTCTCCTTGACACTATACCTACCCATCATCTCTTCATCTTCTCCTTCCTTTACCAACATATTAATTGAAATCCACTCCAATCACCACTTTCTATCCCTTGGGTACACAGTGCATCACCTCATCCAACTAATTCCAGAAATCTTCTTTCTCATTCATCACACACCCAACTTGCGGGGCATATGCACTAACAACATTCATCATCACACCTCCAATTTCCAGCTTCATAATCATTACTCTGTCTGACACTCTTTTCACCTCCAAAACACACTTGACATTCTGTTCCTTTAGAATAATCCCTACCCCATTTCTCCTCCCATCCACACCATGATAGAACAACTTGAACCCACCTCCAATCCACCTGGCCTTATTCCCCTTCCATTTAGTCTCTTGTACGCACAATATATCAACCTTCCTTCTTTCCATCATGTCTGCTATCTCTCTTCCCTTACCAGTCATTCAAAGTTCTTACCCTCAGTTCCACTCTCTTTACCTTCCTCCTCTCTTCTTTCCTCCAGACACATCTCACACCTCCTCTTCTTCATTGGCCAACAGTAGCCCAATTTCCACCAGCACCCAGTTGGCTAACAGTACTGGTGACAGTCATTGTTAACCCGGGACTTGACTGATCCGGTATGGAAATCTGTATTGTTGTCTGCATGTTGCTATGGCAAAATTTTACACTAGATGCGGTAACCCTCCCCATTTAATCAGGCTTGGAAACACACTGGTTTGTACATCCCCTGTAGCTGGGTTAGATACAATAATAATAAAAATAAGAACAGTTCTTTACTTTTATATAGTGCTTTTCTCACTACTCAAAGTGCTTTCCATACTGAGTGGGGAGCCACTTTAACCGCCACTAATGTGCAGCATCCACCTGGACTGTGACGGTAGCCATTTTTGCACCAGTATGCTCACCACATATTAGTTGTTAGGTGAGAGATAGATATCCAGTTAGAGACAGAAAATGATTAGGGGGCCAGAATAACTACTTTGTGGTGGGAAATTTAGCCAGGATGTGCAAATGTTAAAACAAATACTAATACAGTGTTAATACTGTCAACTTGTAGTTTGAATAATCTTTATGCACAGGTAAATTAAAGCAGTGTTTGTGTCTTTGTAAAAAGGTATGACCTTTCTGTCAACATGTTAGTGTGTTTATATAAAAGTAGCTTCCTTGATATTTGAATAGATCATTGGAAATGATCAGTTGCCTAATTTAAGCTGATGCAACAATTGCTAGTTTTTCCATAATCAGCCATCAAACACTCTATAAAAGAGAGGATTTGGAAGCACTTTCTTCAACATTATTGTCAGGCTATCCTCCTGCAATAGTGTTTCAGCGCTCACAAGCATGTCAACTGGTCTAAGAGGAAACAGATGGTCCAATGGTTTGCGCTTTAAAAGAGCACTCTCTCTGGATTAAGAGTGTAATAGCATGAAGGCCAGTTAACCATCTAATGTGAAGCTTGCTGTATGGACTTTAGTTTAAATCATTTAGGTTATATGTTTTAACTTCCACTGTTTGATATGTCTGGTATCTCTATGTACTAGATGGCAAAGACAATAATAAGGCAGATCAGAAGGCTGCTGTGAAGAAAATCAGCTTAACTCATGGGTGAACTTTTTGTCTTGAAATAAGAGAAATGAAATGTATCCAGAAAGAAAAAAGTCAAAAGAATTTTTTTATATTAATTACTTGCATCTCTAGTATAAGCAAGGACTCGGAGAAAAGTCCAGAGCAAGGATTATTTACTCTGATTCATTCGCTAAAGATATAGCAGTGTTTTAACCACATTTTAATGATATATTCCAAGATTTACTGAGTGTTAATGTTTGGTTTATACTGACAATATTCTATATTTTTCCAAGAACTTGCAAACTTACATTAATTGTATTAAAGAGGTGCTACCTTGCCTTCAGTTGAATAATGTTTTTAGGAAAACATGAATTTTATAAGAAAAAGTGTTATCACTGGGCTTTGCAATCTTTAGGTTTTAGCCATGGAAGATTCAAAAATTTAAACTACAGATATGAGTAACAATACGGTTGCTTATTACATTGTATGGCTTCTCTCACTTTCCCAGTTAATTCCTTTAAGATGGGGTTGTCTGAGCTAGCAGCCACAGTGCAGAAAGTGAGAGCAGGTATGAGGTAACTGCAGGAGATTTGAGGAAATGTAGCAAGTGCACCACATATACAGATCAGATAGTTGCTGCTGTCAGGAAATATATTCTCAGTAGTCAGTCAAAGCTATCAAAACAGTCGCAAAGTACTGCGCTTAAGACCGTGTGTCCTGGCTTTTGCTTGAATGAGTTACTTATACAAGCAGCAGTGTAGCGGTCTGAATGTATATAAAATTTATGGGAACCCATCTGTTTGTCCAGATTGTCTGTCACAGTTACACTAAAGTCTTTGTTAAAAGGAATTTTCCCAATGTCACGGTGGCTCAGTGGTAGAGCTGCTGCCTCGCAGTTAGGAGACCCAGGTTTGCTTCCCGGGTCCTCTCTGCGCAGAGTTTGCATGTTCTCCCCGTGTCTGTGTGGGTTTTCTCCCACAGTCCAACGACATGCAGGTTAGGTGGATTGGCGGTCCTAAACTGTCCCTAGTGTGTGTGCCCTGCTCGGGGTTTGTTGCCTGCCCTGTGCTGGCTGGGATTGGCTCCAGCAGACCCCCGTGACCCTGTAGTTAGGATATAGTGGATTGGATAATGAATGGATAAAATTTAGTACATGTTTCAGGATCTTAGAAGGTGCATGCTGGAAATAAGCCATTCTGCTCTATATTTTAAGAGGTGTTGTTGCTCATGGAATTAATGATAGGAAGGCTAGCCATAGCTTTGGGAAGGTTATCTTACTATCTCTAAAGCTAGTAACATAGATTCACAAATGAAAGAAGGACAAACGGTTCATAAATTATTACTTTGCCTTGTCTATCTAGAGAGCTGGGAATATTGCAATAATTTTTTCTAAATCCACTTTCTTTATTAATATTCATGATAGCAACACATTGTAATGGGTCGACCAGACCACTCTATCCACAGCAACTTATTCCAGTTCTTTTTGGGAATTTTAACATGCACTAAGGCCAGCCAAAACATGTTAATGAACCAGAATATCCTGAGTTGGCCAGTTGTTACCATTGCACTGAATTGTTTGCTAATAAGAACCCAATATATATGAACTGCCCCTTTGCTGGACAGGGCCATGATGTCAGATTTACGGGTGCTAATTCTCATCCCAGCTGCATCACACTCAGCTGAAAACTTTTCCAATGCACAGCAGACATCAGAGTCCAATGAGACCAAGAAGGCAACATCAGTTACAAACAGCAAAGATGTAACCAGTAGGCCCCAAAACTGGACACTCTCCAAACCTCAACTGCATGTTGATATCCTGTCTGTGAATGTATTGAACAAAAGAGGTAATAAAAACACTTGTGTAAATTTACAAACTAACTGCAAATGCACAAGAGCAAAGAGGAATAGATACAATTAATTTATGTTATTTTAATGGGTGTTGGATATTTAAATGAGACAGTCTAATGCTTAAGAGAACAGTGCTTGCTCATTAGTCAGAAGTACTGCTGTTAAATAAAAATATTAGGTCTTGTTTGCCTCTTTATTGGCTTACAGTACCAGCATTCATTAAGATGGGGAACTCTCAGTAAAATGTGGAGGCCTTTGAGGTGCTGCAGAACGTTTTGACAGTCCTCAGTTCATTGAATAATTTCAGATAAAGGCATGTGTTCAGCCGGAATGGGTTCAAATCCTAAAAACGGATGGTAGTCTGTTTGACTGCGGTTATGTGGAGCATTGGACCAATTAGTAAATATACTGTAACTGTGAAAGCAGTATACACTGAGCAAACATCATTTTAGTTGTGAATATCCTTGTGTATTGGGTCAACAAATGACATTGCTGGCTGAAACAGCCATGCCTGGTATAACCTGGGCTAGGGCTGAAACTGCTGCTTGGATTAAGAGCCTTCAGGGTCACCATATAAACTAAATAAGGTCTAATCATGTTGTAATTGTCTCATTACCGTCTTGCCCTATTCTGTTTAGGACAAAGGTCACCACCTTGCTTTTTTATTTTATTAATTTTATTTCAAGAAAGTAACATAGTATACAATTAAATAGATAATACTAGCAGAACTAACACAATAAATTACTTCAGAATCAATCTACACAAAAACACAAGAGAAGTAAAAAAATAAAGAAGAGGAAAAATAAAACCTAGCAAAACAGGAATTCAACTTCCACCTGAGAGAAAGTGAACAAGGAGAGCCAAAAGCAGAAAAAAACACATCTTTCTCCTCCTGATATAAATACTTATTCTAAAAATATTTAAATTAAGTCTTTCCATGTTTTAAAAAAAAGTTAGGATAGATCCATCCATCCATTATTCAACCCACTATATCCTAACTACAGGGTCACGGGGGTCTGCTGGAGCCAATCACAGGGCACAAGGCAGAAAGCAACAACAGCAACAACATTTAATTATATAGCACATTTTCATACAAAAAGTAGCTTTACATAATGAAGAATAGAAAAATAAAAGACACAATAAGAAAATAAAATAAGTCAACATTAATTAACATAGAATAAGAGTAAGGTCCAATGGCCAGGGTGGACAGAAAAAAAAAAAACTCCAGACGGTTGGAGAAAAAAATGAAATATGTAGGGATTCCAGACCATTAGACTGCCCAGTCCCCTCTACGGGACATACATTTAACTGGAACAATATACAAGTAAAATTTAAAGCCAGTACTAAAAGTGGCAGAGAGCTGGCTGAATCTTGGCTATCAAATGAGAACGCCATCAACAGACACTTGGACATAAATCCAGCATATGCAAACTTAAGAAGAACTTATTCATAATAAATAAAACTTTACAACCAATACCCCCTTCCTGATCATACTGACTTAGCCACCTCACCACATAATTTTTTGCTATATATTGCCTTTGATTCTTGTAAGTCTAAGCATTATCCTCTGATGAAGACCCCTGGCAGAGGTTGAAAGCTCAGGAATAACTACTTTATGATACGTGATTAATTTTCTTCCTTTGTGGATCTCCAGCTGCAAATATATATATATATATATATATATATATATATATATATATATATATATATATATACTAGCAAAATACCAGCCATGGCTGAGAAGTAGTGTGTTAAAGAAGCAATGAAAAAGAAAAGGAAACATTTTGAAAATAACGTAACATGATTGTCAATGTTATTGTTTTGTCACTGTTGTGAGTGATGAGTGTTGTTGTCATATATATATATATTTACACACACACACAAACATATATATATATACATATCTATACATATACACATATATACATACATATATATATCTACATATATACACATACATATACACACACACATAAATACATACACACATACATACATACACACACATATATACACACAAATACATATATATATATATACATACACACACATATATAAACATATATATACATATACATACATATCTACATATATACACTCACAGCTATTTCATATCAGTGCAATACGCTGTTTGTTAAAACGGATGACACCCGCTCTTACGTGCAAGTCTGCGTGGATATTATGAACTATCGTATTTGTTCAAGTTCTATTTAAATTTTAAATAGAAGGAATTTTTATTTAGTCGACAGAAATATCTTTGGTAGGAATGGTAAAAACAGACAGGAATATTATTCCTGAATAAATCAACTCAAACCTTAAACAACTTATAATATTTTGCTCTCCATAAAAATATATCCTGTCTAAATTATACAAGTTAGAAATAAAGTAAACATTAAAAGAACAAACATTCAAATTTCTTTACTCTTATGTAATTTTATATTTTATAAAAATAAACTTAGATTTTAAATATCCCAAAAGATTTTGCTCTCCATAAAAATATATCCTGTCAAAATTATACAAATTCAAATATGAACATGCTGCATAACAAAACCTGGAAATATAAATAAAATGTGTTCCTTTCAGCAATAACAAATCAAATCATTCAGTTGTCTTTGCTCATATGTCATTTTAGAGCTGGACGCCTGGCATCTTTTTTTGGCCACAGGTTCGTTTCTGTTTGCTGTGAGGTTCTGTGTTGTGGAGATTCTCAGGATGGATTGCAGGTGCTCATCAGTGAGGCGACTCCTGTGTGCTGTTTTGTTAGTCTTTATCACTGAGAAGAGCTTCTCACACAGATATGTGGTACCAAACATGCACAAGGTTCGAGCCGCATGTAGACGGACTTTTTTTGTTCTTCAAAGTCACCAAAGCGCCGTGCAAACTCAGTGCGCTCAGTTTATCAGCAAAGTGCGTATTGGGAACACCGTAGTGACGACTTGGTTTAACATTACTTGGTAACAGGGAAAGTGGGGCAAGTGGTTGTGTCTCCCATAAAAGCAGCCTCAATTGAAATCACTTTGTGATTGTGCACGGGTTAAAACGTCCGCTGAAGTGTCAGATTCTTATTTAATTCTTCTGCTTTCTGTATCTTCTGCATTGCATTCAGGTCTTTCAGGTTACCCTGATGTTTTGTTTTATAGTGCCGTCTTAGATTAAATTCTGTAATTACAGCCACATTAGCTCCACAAATGAGACACACGGGTTCAGTAAACATATACTCAGCCTCCCATCGGTTTTTAAAGGCTCTATTTTCAGAATCAACTTTTCTCTTCAGCATCGTGTGAGCTAGCTTCGCAATAACTTGCAGCATCTTAAGGTAGACTTGATTAACGCGGTAACTGTTCGGCAAGGCAGCTGAAGCGCTGCATTATGGGATCTGTAGTTTATTGTGTTACCAGCGCTTCATATACCCGGGCTTTAATAACAATAATACAGTATATAAAATGATCCTTGAGGCCCTTGAGTTTGACACATATGGACTAAATAGAACTTGAAAAGATATATTTTTTCAAATGTGATCGCGCAATTCAGATAGAGTTGACGCGCACTACAGCCTGCATGCCTCAATAAGTCATCCTCCCTCGCTCTTACTTTTTTACCGTTCATCTAATGAATACACTGAGTATGGCTTTACCAAAACAATCACTGATGGCGAATAAAGTATCCATTATTCGAGTATGTAGATCGGGTTATATATATATACATATATATATACAGTGGTGTGAAAAACTATTTGCCCCCTTCCTGATTTCTTATTCTTTTGCATGTTTGTCACACAAAATGTTTCTGATCATCAAACACATTTAACCATTAGTCAAATATAACACAACTAAACACAAAATGCAGTTTTTAAATGATGGTTTTTATTATTTAGGGAGAAAAAAATTCCAAACCTACATGGCCCTGTGTGAAAAAGTAATTGCCCCCTTGTTCAAAAGTCACCTAACTGTGGTGTATCACACCTGAGTTCAATTTCTGTAGCCACCCCCAGGCCTGATTACTGCCACACCTGTTTCAATCAAGAAATCACTTAAATAGGAGCTGCCTGACACAGAGAAGTAGACCAAAAGCACCTCAAAAGCTAGACATCATGCCAAGATCCAAAGAAATTCAGGAACAAATGAGAACAGAAGTAATTGAGATCTATCAGTCTGGTAAAGGTTATAAAGCCATTTCTAAAGCTTTGGGACTCCAGCAAACCACAGTGAGAGCCATTATCCACAAATGGCAAAAACATGGAACAGTGGTGAACCTTCCCAGGAGTGGCGGCCGACCAAAATTACCCCAAGAGCGCAGAGACGACTCATCCGAGAGGTCACAAAAGACCCCAGGACAACGTCTAAAGAACTGCAGGCCTCACTTGCCTCAATTAAGGTCAGTGTTCACGACTCCACCATAAGAAAGAGACTGGGCAAAAACGGCCTGCATGGCAGATTTTCAAGACGCAAACCACTGTTAAGCAAAAAGAACATTAGGGCTCATCTCAATTTTGCTAAGAAACATCTCAATGATTGCCAAGACTTTTGGGAAAATACCTTGTGGACTGATGAGACAAAAGTTGAACTTTTGGAAGGCAAATGTCCCGTTACGTCTGGCGTAAAAGGAACACAGCATTTCAGAAAAGAACATCATACCAACAGTAAAATATGGTGGTGGTAGTGTGATGGTCTGGGGTTGTTTTGCTGCTTCAGGACCTGGAAGGCTTGCTGTGATAGATGGAACCATGAATTCTACTGTCTACCAAAAAATCCTGAAGGAGAATGTCCGGCCATCTGTTCGTCAACTCAAGCTGAAGTGATCTTGGGTGCTGAAACAGGACAATGACCCAAAACACACCAGCAAATCCACCTCTGAATGGCTGAAGAAAAACAAAATGAAGACTTTGGAGTGGCCTAGTCAAAGTCCTGACCTGAATCCAATTGAGATGCTATGGCATGACCTTAAAAAGGTGGTTCATGCTAGAAAACCCTCAAATAAAGCTGAATTACAACAATTCTGCAAAGATGAGTGGGCCAAAATTCCTCCAGAGCGCTGTAAGAGACTCATTGAAGTTATCGCCAACGCTTGATTGCAGTTATTGCTGCTAAGGGTGGCCCAACCAGTTATTAGGTTCAGGGGGCAATTACTTTTCACACAGGGCCATGTAGGTTTGGATTTTTTTCTCCCTAAATAATAAAAACCATCATTTAAAAACTGCATTTTGTGTTTACTTGTGTTATATTTGACTAATGGTTAAATGTGTTTGATGATCAGAAACATTTTGTGTGACAAACATGCAAAAGAATAAGAAATCAGGAAGGGGGCAAATAGTTTTTCACACCACTGTATATATATACCCGCGTATCGCAGCGGAGAAGTAGTGTGTTAAAAAAGGTAGAAAAAGAAAAGGGAACATTTTAAAAATAACGTAACATGACTGTCAATATACAGTATTTGTTTTGTGAGTGTTACTGGGTGTTGCTGTCATCAAGGATTTGATTATCATTATTTCTTTCAATCAGGTTCGTATTTGTAGGATGTGTTGTGTTCAAGTTACATTCCGTGTTTGTCAATCGTTGTAAAGATAACAGGTTTCATTCATCGATTCGTTTCTTACTGCATCAATAAACAGCTCGTCTTCTTCTTTATCTGAGACCTGACACACTGCATGCATGGGTTTTTTTTACACTGTCTTCCTTTAGCGGGACATTGACTTTTTCCACCGTGTGCTTTGTTTCCACAGTAGCAGCATTTATGAATATGCTTGTATGTATCAGACGCTTCATATTTTTTGCTGCCTTTTCAATTGTGTAATTCGGTTTTTGTTCAGCGCTCTTTGGAACTGTTGCCTTTTGTCTGTGCACTGCGTCAGTTCACGTGAGCCGCTCGGTGTACATGCATCGAAGGTTCCCAGCTGTGCTGGTGCCATCTCGTGCTATGTCTGTGGCTGTATTTAATGTTACCTTAGTCCTGGCACTTAAAACTTTCTCTCGCAGTTTCGCTGAGTTTGTGTCAAACACCACCCTGACCATCTCATCTTCCTCTCCATAAGCACAGTCCTTAACCCGTGAATATTTAGTGGCAGTTTGCTATTGGATTGCCGCTGACGGACGGCCTTATATGGGCAGGCACTAAATTACAACGCCAGCGTAGCCTGTCTATGAACTTATTTTAAAGTGTAGGTTTACACCGTACTTTGTTTCCGAAGTAGCAGAACTCATCAATATGGTTGTATATGTCACTCGCTCGCTTCTTATTGTTTCACTGCATTCACAATTATATAATGCATGTTTTCTTGAGCGCTTTTTTGAGGTCTTCCTGGTTTTCTATGTACTGCGTGATTACGTGGGAGGCGTGATGATGTCACGAAACTCCACGGCGTTGAAGCTCATCTCCATTACAGTAAATGGGGAAAAACTGCTTCCAGTTATGACCATTACGCGTAGAATTTCGATATAAAACCTGCCCAACTTTTGTAAGGAAGCTGTAAGGAATGAACCTGCCAAATTTCAGCCTTCCACCCACACGGGAAGTTGGAGAATTAGTGATGAGTCAGTGAGTGAGTGAGTGAGTGAGTGAGTGAGTTGCCTTTTATTTGCCTTTTATAGTATATATATACTAATAAAAGGCAAAGCCCTCACTGACTGACTGACTCACTCACTGACTCATCATTAATTCTCCAAGTTGGCAGGCTCATTCCTTACAGCTTCCTTACAAAAGTTGTGCAGGTTTCAATTCGAAATTCTACGCATAATGGTCATAACTGGAAGCTATTTTTCTCCATTTACTGTAATGGAGTTGAGCTCGAAAGCCGTGGGGGGCGGAGTTCGTGTGACATCATCACGCCTCCCACGTAATCACGTGAACTGACTGTCAACGCGGTACGTAGAAAACCAGGAAGAGCTCCAAAAAGCGCTGAAGAAAACATGCATTATATAATTGAGAAGGCAGCGAAAAATAAGAAGCGGCGAGTGACATATACAACCATATTCATGAGTGCTGCTACTTCAGAAACAAAGCACGGTGTAAACCTAAAGTTTAAATTAAGTTCATTGACAGGCTGCCGCTGGTGTTTTTCATGCCCACGGGTAATGTGGGATACAAGTTTAATGAGAGGATGCAGGATATAAACGAGTTTTGATCACTTTGTAACTAAGTTAAAATTGCAGGTGAGGGGCTGTGCTTATGCAAATTCGAGACTGTGTTTGTGGGGATTGACAGTTAAGGCGGGTGGGGGAGTCACGTCATCATCTCCCCTCCCATTCACCTCATTTCGCTCTGAGCTGAACTCCGCAGCTAACGCAGTGTAATACGGAAGCGAGTTTGTGACGCTGCCACCAAATACTCACAGAAAAATCCACAAGTTAATACACACGCTGTCTCTACAGTTTCTCCACACTGAATCCTCCAGGCACTACTTACAAAAGGTTACATTGACAATCGTGTTACGTTATTTTTAAAATGTTTCCTTTTCTTAGCACAAGCACAGCTGAGAAGCTTCAATGCAAGTGCTCCATAACGCATTAAAAATCACGCATTTAATCACACTTTGCATTACAAACAAAGGGCAACTTCTGTCAATGCATGATTTCCTGGTACACCGGTAACATTGATCAGCGCTTCCCGATTCATTTTACCCTCGTACCCCCTTAGTTTGAGAAGAAGTATGAAAAAATATGAGGTTAACACAGAAAAACAGATCACCAATTGAAGCTTTATGAATAATCAATTCGCCATCGATAATTGTTTTGGTAAAGCCATACTCAGTGTAATCCTCCTTCCATTTTATAATTTTTCCGCCACTAGCCATGATTAAATGAACGGTAAAAAAGTAAGAGCGAAGCGAGGGTGACTTATTCAGGCGACGGCTCAATAGCTCAAATTTGGATATAAGTAGCTTCTATTTAGTCGCCAGAAATATCTTTGTTGGGAATGGAAGTTGAATTTAGTCTTTAAATTTCTATGGTAAAGAAAAAGTTATGCAATGATGACTAAATTTAACTATATAAAGTCAAAACTTTTATATATAAAGTCATTCCCGAATATATAAAGTCAAAACTTGATTATATAAAGTCAATGTCGGAATAAATAAAGTCAAAACTTCAATATATAAAGTCAGCGTCGGAATATACAAAGTCAGCGCTGGAATATCCATCCATTTCCCAACCCATTGAATCCAACCACAGGGTCATGGGGGTCTGCTGGAGCCAATCCCAGCCAACACTGGGCGCAAGGCAGGAACCAATCCTGGGCAGGGCACATGCATCATTTTCAAAACATTAAACGAACAGTGTTTTTTTTTTAATTTATTTTTCCGAATACGTTTGTTAACTTAGTTCAGTTCAGAGTCGTTTCAATCAATAGATTTTGACTTTCACTTTATATATACAGGAGTGAGTTTATATACTCCGATGTTGACTTTATATAATCAGGAATGACTTTATAAATTCCGACGCTGACTTTATATATTCAAGTTTTGACTTTATATATTCTGACGCCGACTTTATATATTCGTAAAATCAATGTATTTGCCTGTTTGGCACCCCATAGTATATACATATGAGTGTGTATATATGTACACATGTATGTATATATATATATATATATATATATATATATATATATATATATATATATATATATATATATATATATATATATATGCCAGCAACACTCATGACAATGACAAAACAATTACATTGTCAATCATGTTACATTATTATTAAAATGTTTCCTTTTCTTTTACTTCTCACTGCCAAGCTAGGTATTTTGCTATATATATATATATATATATATATATATATATATATATAT
This sequence comes from Polypterus senegalus, assembly GCF_016835505.1. Lineage (NCBI taxonomy): Eukaryota > Metazoa > Chordata > Cladistia > Polypteriformes > Polypteridae > Polypterus > Polypterus senegalus. The sequence continues at coordinate 153,664,401 of NC_053155.1, forward strand.
ATGTGAACGATAGGGGCGCTCCAAAAGTCCAAGATGTTGACTTTATTTTTCTTCCACAGTGCACAAAGCACACTCTCCACCACAATACTCATATAAATCAACAATTCTCAAATAAACCAATCCTCCAGCTCCCAGGCGCTTGCCACCCTTCCACCCAGCTCAGCTCCGTCTGGGAGCTCCCACAGTCCTTTTATATCTCCTGACCCGGACGTGTTTCTGCCCAATAGTCCACAAGTCCTTATTCCTTCCGGGACAAGGTAAATAGTCCCTTTCTTCAACCCGGAAGTCCGTCGCTCTTCCTGTGACGAACCTCCGGGTCACAGGGCACGAAGAAGCCCTTGGTCCTCCCTGCAGCTCCCTCCTGTAGCCCCCACGGCATCCAGCAGGGCTTTGCATAAAAACTCCAATGTCCATGATGCCCTGCTGGTCTTCTGGGGACCTCCACGCTGCAAGGACGGCTCCACCTGGCGGCTTGGGGTATTGGCCGGGATAAATGGCGGCCCATCCTTCACAATATATATATATATATATATTTATTTATAGATAAATATGAGAACAACACTCATATCAATGACAAAACAATTACATTAACAATCATGTTACGTTATTTTTAAAATTTTTCCTTTTCTTTTCATAACTTCTTTAACACACTAGTTCTCCAGCTGCGCTGGTATTCTGCTAGTATATATATATATATATATATATATATATATATATATATATATATATATATATATATATATAAATTTTTGATGGTGTCATAAATAAAAAATACTAAATACTGTACTGTAGCTCACAAAAGCCCTTAGCAAATATTATTTTTGGTAAGCTCCAATTAGATATTTTTTTTTTGTCTTTGTTGTCCGAGATGCCAATCTACTCCCTTCAATTTGCTGTTCTTTAATTGGTCCTGAACTTTGAACATCCAAATATGACAAACTGAACAGATTAACGCTTCCATACAGGCACAATTACGTGCAATTGAATTATGTATACGAACATTTCAAGGCAAACACATCCCAACAGAAATTTCAAAATATAGCATGGGGTACTATCATATCACATGTTTGCTTAGTTTCACAAAAACTTTGTGTTGTGATTTTACTAAATGACAGTGAGAGAAAGCCACAAATTCTTCCTCAAAGCCAAAACTACAAGTAAATCTTTAAAAAAAATTACTGACTGATCATTAATTTAAAACAAGAATAACTTCTAACTGAACAAGGGAAAGCAAAATAAAGGCAGGTACTCAGAAAGGTAGGATGAGAAAACAACAGTAAGAGCAAGCTAGCAAGAAAATCAAAAGAAAACTCAAAATAAATCAAAATGATAAACTCCTAACTCCAACTAACAGAATGAAAGACCACCCTGCAGGATGCCCAATAGGACTACAATTTCCAGGTTACCCTGCATGCATTTTCATTGGTGATCCAACAAATATTTTTCACCATCTAGCACACTGGGGGAGTTATTATTATTATTAGGATATATGTAGACTGTTTCCGTAGGCACACAGTCATCCACACATTTTTTGATTAGTCCCATGAAGGTACCACGGAGGAAGGACAGGCCTCCTAGCCGGGATAGATTCCTACCAAGACAGGTAGCCATAAAGGATTAACTGGGCAAAAGGGCACACTGGGAGAAGTTTATTCTCCTACATGACAGGTGGCTGTGTTCATCAGGGCTGAATCTGATTAAGACACCCACAGGGTGGCACTGGAGTTATAGTCCAGAAATGCAGCCCTGTCAGGGTCTTTCAATACTATCAGATGGCGCTGCCAAGAAAGGACTGTCCTGGTTTCCACATAGCCCAGAAGCGCTCTGGAGCTGGGCCGGACACTAGAAGCAGATCCTTGTTTTGATTTTAAAGAGACCCTGCCACCTCACTTATTTGAGTCAGTGTCAAAAGGCAACTAGCAACTCTATATGGGACGTGGAAGGAGTGGATTTATATTTGTGTTTTGTGTCTGTGGTTTGGGGTTCATTGGCTCCGCCTTATGTTTACACTCATTTAGAGGGGGCATAACGGCTTTCATTGGTGATGTCATGACTGCTAAAGTGCGAAAAAATGCAAATTAGAAGATAAGGTGACAGAATACAAAGAGGAAAGTAAAGGTATATTTTGGAGAATTTAAATATATTTAATATAAATATATTTCTTATATAATTCCTGTCTACTTAAACCAAATGTGCACAATTTGGATTTAAGAATGTAAATCTGCTGTTTGATCTCGAGGATATCAGTGATTTGGAATCTTAAACATGACAAAAGGGGAATGAAGCCTCCAAAATGAGCCACAATGCAGGCCAGGACTTATACTAGCCTGTCCAGAAGAGGCTCACCTCCAGTCAGCTAGCTCCAACTACCATCTGCAGGCTTCAGTCAAAGCAGGCCCAAAAATAGGGATTAACTTTGAAATGCAATAAAAGTCCCCAAATATACTGAATTGTCTTACAAGGAAGAGAGATCTGCTAAACTCTGGCTTGAAGACCATACAAACAGGAAACTTGATGGCTTTATTAACATAAATTAGAAAAGCAGGGGGAAAAGGCAAAGATAAGGCAAAAATGATTTGTCTAAAAGCCAATCCAAAGTGAACAAGTCCAAGTACACATTCCGTTTAGCAGAATCAGAGAATATAACAATAGTCCACAAAAGTCAGAAATACTGGGAAAAATACAATACTTGCAGGAAATTCCACAAACTCAATGCACCACTGCTGGGTTTTTCTTTCTTGACTGAATATAATGCCAGAAGGTACAACCTACCAATAGTGATGTCAGCATGGCCCCACCTCCTGGGGCTCCATTCACATAGTATAGAAAATTACAGCACATTTAAAGAAGCAGAATACAAATAACAAACAATAAACAAATCTAACATAAATAACAAAATATGAAAAATAATTATTCAGAATGAACAAAAACAACCATAAAACAGTAAATAATTAAGACAAGGAAACAGCCCTGGCTGTAACACTAGTTGTGTTGTCACATAGTTGTTTCATAGCACTTTGACTATGTTTCTGACTGTGAGCTAAGGTGTCTTCTGTTTTTTCAGTGACTCTTTGGTATATTCTTAAATTGAAAAGGCATATTAGGCATGTCTTGAAATGGGGTAGAATTCTGATTATCCTTAAAAATAGTGAAAAAGTCTGGAACTGCTGTCTATAACTGAATATTAAAAGCTAAGTCTGTTTAGAAACCTATGACTGACACCATTATCAAGGAAATATGATTTCCAGAACGCATTATGCTGCAGACATTTTTATTTTTACCTGAGTTATTTAAAGAAGACCTTCAATAATGTCCTGATTTATCTGTCAACCTATGCATTCATTTTATTCAGTTAAACTTCTGTTACAGTCAGTTTCAGGAACTAATCCTGAGATGTATTTAAGCTCAGTGAAAGTGAAGGGCATCCATGTTTATCCTAATAATTAAAAAAAACAAGGCAGAAAACAGCAGATTAGTCTGTTCCCAAACTGGGAGAAGAAACGTAGATGTTGGTATTTTTATAGTGTTTACTTTCTTTCTAATTCAAACATAATTACCACAGTTAAAAGTGGAAAAATGCTCTCTAGTAACTGGTAACCACAGAAAACACTGGGGTGCCAGGCAATTTAGTGAATAATACAGCATTATCATTTCTTCACATAAACCATTCATAGGTCAAATTAATAGGCGATTCTCACTAAAGGGAATCATTCATGAGCTGGGAAATTGACTTTTTTTATAGACCATTTGAAATGTGAAAACCCTTTTCTCTCTGTTAGCCTTCCAAAAGCATGAAGGTGTTACTAACATCACATTTTGACTTTTGACCTTGTACTGCTAAGGAATCTGGAAGTGGAAACTTGTAAAGTAAAAATTTGACCTGAAATGAGGCATTTCAGTGCTTCCTTCCACGCCAATCTATATATCACACTTTGAACAAAAAAAAACAAAAATCATAAATTAAATTGTACAATAATGTCTCTATAACCTGTGGGCTGTAGTAAGGTTAAAAATCTATACTTTATTTGAAAAGTTTGCTCAATTTCAAAACAGTAAAGATAAAAATATTTTACCCTTTTTAAAGCAGCTTTTATTTGGAAAGAACCTTTATTTGGTTAAAGGAAATGTTATTTTTAATATTTCTTTACCAATAATTTGTGTTTTTACAACAACTAATTTTACAAACTGAAAGGGCCAGCTTAGTGGTGCAGTGGTTAGTACTACTGCCTCACAGTACCAAAATTCTAGTGAAAAGACAAGCACACCCTTAAGAGTCTATGATTTAATAAATAAATATATATATATATATATATATATATATACAGTCATATGAAAAAGTTTGGGAACCTCTCTTAATTCTTTGGATTTTTGTTTATCATTAGCTGCGCTTTCAAAGTACCAACTTCCTTGTAATATATGACATGCTTTATGGAAACAGTAGTATTTCAGCAGTGACATTAAGTTTATTGGATTAACAGAAAATATGCAATATGCATCATAACAAAATTAGACAGGTGCATAAATTTGGGCACCCCAACAGAGATATTACATCAATGCTTAGTTGAACCTCCTTTTGCAAATATAACAGCCTCTAGATGCCTCCTATAGGATTCTGGATGGAGGTATTTTTGACCATTCCTCCGTACAAAATCTCTCCAGTTCTGTTAAATTTGTTGGCTGCTGAGCATGGACAACCTGCTTCAAATCATCCCATAGATTTCTGATGATATTCAAGTCAGGGGACTGTGAGGGTCATTCCAGAACATTGTATTTCTCCCTCTGCATGAATGCCTTTGTAGATTTCGAACAGTGTTTTGGGTCGTTGTCTTGTTGAAATATCCAACCCCTGCGTAACTTCAATTTTGTGACTGATGCTTGAACATTATCCTGAAGAATTTGTTGATATTGGGTTGAATTTATCCGACCCTCAACTTTAACAAGGGCCCCAGTCCCTGACCTAGCCACACAGCCCCACAGCATGATGGAACCTCCATCAAATTTGACAGTAGGTAGCAGGTGCTTTTCTTGGAATGCGGTGTTCTTCTTCTGCCATGCAAAGCGATTTTTGTTATGACCAAATAACTCCATTTTGTCTCATCAACCCAAAGCACTTTGTTCCAAAATGAATCTGGCTTTTATAAATGAGCATGTACATGCAACAAGCGACTCTGTTTGTGGTGTGAGTGCAGAAACAGCTTCTTTCTCATCATCCTGCCATACAGATGTTCTTTGTGCAAATTGCGCTGAATTGTAGAACGATGTACAGATGCACCATCTGCAGCAAGATGTTCTTGCAGGTCTTTGGAGGTGATCTGTAACCATTCTCACAAGCCTGCGCATATGCTGCTCCTGTATTTTTCTTGGCCTGCCAGACCTGGGTTTAACAGCAACTGTGCCTGTGGCCTTCCATTTCCTGATTACATTCCTTACAGTTGAAACTGACAGTTTAAACCTCTGAGATAGCTTTTCGTAGCCTTCCCCTAAACCATGATACTGAACAATCTTTGCTTTCAGATCTTTTGAGAGTTGCTTTGACGATCCCATGCTGTCACTCTTCAGAGGAGAGTCAAAGGGAAGCACAACTTGCAATTGACCACCTTAAATACCTTTTCTCATGATTGGACACACCTGTCTATGACGTTTAAGGCTTAACGAGCTAATCCAACCAATTTGGTGTTGTAAGTAATCAGTATTGAGCAGTTACATGCATTCAAATCAGCAAAAATAGGGGACCCAAATTTTTGCCAGTTTTTCACATTTGATTTAATTTCATACAACTAAATACTGCTTCACTAAGAATCTTTGTTCGGAAAACACCCCAGTACTCGGATGTTCCTAAGAAATGAAAGACACTGTTATCTTTTTTTGTTGAAAGTAGAATAATTTATTATGCAGGCTGAGAGGGGGGGTTCCTAAACTTTTTCATATGACTGTTGTGGAGGCCGCCAGGTGGAGCTCTCTCTGCAGCATGGCGGTGCCCCGAATACCAGCAGGGAATCATGGACAGTGGAGTTTTCCTTTACAGCCCTGCTGGATACCTTGGGGGCCAACAGAGGATGCTGCAGGGAGGCCCAGAGACTCTTACATGCCCTATAACCCGGAAGAACGTCTTAGTCACAGCGACAGGAGGAATGACGTACTTTCGGGATGAAGAAGAGGACTTTTGATCTGACCCGGAAGTGATAGGAAGTCACGTGGACTGAGGGATTGTAAACACTTCCGGGTCAGGGAATATAAAAGACTATGGGAAATACCAGACGAAGAGCTAAGTTGGGTGGAAGGGTGGCAAAGCGTCTGGGAGTGTGGAGGATTATTGATTATTGTATTATTGTGTGAATTTATGAATATTGTGGAGATGAGGGTGCTTTGTGCACTGATCTGCTTTAATAAAGTCAACTTTTGAACTTTTATCTGGTGACTGATGTATTGGTTGAGGGTTCAAGGGGACGACAGCGCCCCCTATCTGTCACATTGTGTATATATATATATATATATATATATATATATATATATATATATATATATATATATATATATATATATTTGAACTTCTCACAAACTGGTAGATAACAAAAAAATCTGCAGTACTATTGTGTAAAGAGCATTAAGTATGTTCTGTCCACCCATAGTGCTATCATCTCAATTAAGAAGGAAACTAGAATCAGATGCTCTAGCACATGCAAAGAATTAGATGATCATAAGGAAGTGATTGCACATGTATACAAAAAGAAAACCTTCTCAACTTGATTTCAGATACTCAGGTTTGTGGTAACATATTATAGTTCGATCAAAGGAAATCTACAGCAGACTAACAAATGATGTTGCTTATCAATCTGGGATGAATTACAAAGCCATTTCCAAACAATAGAAAGTTGTTCATTCCATTTTATGAAAGATGTGTGATCTAGCCAATGCTGCCACATTTCTCCAATTACCTGACCATATGATGCTCTGAAATTTTTTTAAACAATCCTTAGGGTACATTCAGGGAGCTTGCTGTGATAAAATTCAAAATTCAAGAGTCCACCATGAGAATTACAACAAATAAGAGAGGCTTTAATGGAAGAATAGCCAGAGTAAAGTCAAATCTGTCTAGAAAAAACATTGCTGCATGTTAGATTTGAAACTTATCATTTTAATCCTGCATAGAACTTCTGAAGAAGTATGTTCAGGGACAATGAGTTAAAAACTGGGCATAATGTTTTGTCATGTCATTTTCTAACTCGCTTAATCCAGACCAGGGTCGCAGGGGTTTGGAGGCTGGAGCCTATCCCAAAGAGCATAGGGTGCAAGGCAGGAACAAGGATGGGACAGGGTGCCAAAACTGGCTATAATCCAAAAAGTAATTTATATTAAAAGTCAGCTTTTTCCTACATGGCAGCACCACCAAGTGGTGCAACTTGGACACATCATCAGTGATGAACCCAGGGTCAGAAGGTGTTTCAGGTCTTAGATCCTCAGACACCTTCACCTGGGCAAACTAGCTGAGGGTGATCAGTCTCCAGCTTGTATCCAAGTTACTACACCAAGTATCACCCCCCTTGATCCACAACTACAGCGTCTATGGTGTTCTTGGTGACTCTTCTATCCTGAAACCCTCTAATTCTAAGAAGACTGAGTGCCTGATGTAGAGACCAACCTGCAAAGCCCCTGCAGCCCACCTCGATGGGCTTGCATTTGGCAGCCTTCCACCCATTCCTTCTGCATTCCTCCAATAGCTGAAGATATTTTGATTTCTTGCTCTCATGGGCCTCCTCTATTCGCTCTTCCCAGGGAATAGTGAATTCCATCATGATCACTAGCTTAGACTGGTCAGATGTTAAGACCAAATCTGTCCTGAGAGTTGTCTTTATGATCTGTTCTGGAAACTTCAACTGCTTTCCTAGGTCAGCCTTCAGCTGCCAGTCCCGCACTGAGGCTAGTAGACCAATTGAGAACCTGAACCTCACACAAATAATTAAGCATAGTGGTGTGGGAGGTGATAATTTAGTTCTGGTTTGCTGTGCCAGGACTACAACATTCATTATTTTTCAGTCTCAGAGCACCATGAATACCATACAGTGCCCGTATAATCTATAGGAAAATACAACACCAACATGTCCATCAGCTTAAATGTAACAAAAATGAGTCATATAACAGGACAAGGAACCAAAACGCAAAAGTAGTTCTTGAACTATAAAAGAGAGTCCAAAGGATAGGATTTCCCTTTATGTACATACTATATTCTATACATTTTATTAGATAGAATAAAAATGTAATATACATTCAAGTGTACATAAAGTTTTGGGCCAAAAAACAGTATACTAAGCAGAAAAATAATAATGCCAAACACCCACACTATCACCCACCTTTTGATCCCACCTACCCACACACCTGCTCTGAAAAAGTGACAAACAGAAAGCTTGTTTCTCAGCCTGAAGGTCACACACTGTAAATATTCATTAAAATATACAACCAGCCATTTGTGTAATTCACTTTTTTCAATTTTCTGCTGCACTTTTTTGTCAACTGGCTATATGTCAGTTGTCAAAGCTTGTTTATGTTAATTATTGGGATATATTATTTTTTACTGGGTGTTTAATTTAGTTCATGTGTTTATGTATATAAATGCTGCATTGGGAAGCAGGGTGGATGAGGGAAATGTACAGCAGTACACATTCTAGCAGAGATAATTTTACCTGGTTGGGATTCCATGCTGACACATTTTTGGCAGCACACTGCTTTTAAAGATGTTATATTCCCCCAGACCAGTGAAAGGCAGTAGCAGCAGTATTCTGCTTCTCTACTTCAGGTTTCCATGGAGGCTGCTGTGAATTTTGGTGTCTGTCAAGAGTCTCTGTGGAAACAACAATGAAATGGAAATGCTGATTGGAGTGGTGGCAGAAGTGCTCCCAGTATTAGCTAGTTAAGTGTTATGTTTTAGCCCTAATTAGGTTTATATTCTTTGTCATTGAGCCCATACAGCATCACTCCTGAGACTTCCACTCTAATCCAGAGAAGATGATCTCAGGTAGTGGTGCATTGAGTGTGTTAGGAGTCACTTGTGGAAGCAAGCATTGCTTTTCATTCAAATGTATTATTTTTCAGAATATGTCCACACTGTCTTTGGATTTTGTTTATGGGTTGGTTTTTTTTGGGACTTGGGACTTGCCTTTTAGACACATTCTTATTGCTCTGTTAAAAATTAATTTTTTTTCCTCTGTTTCAATAAATTTTTGGATTTATAAAGATTTTTCATTTCTATTTGCCTCATCAAGCCAGAGTTTATCATGGTTTCTCTCTTTTAAGTGGTATCTAAAGATATTTTGGGACATTTAACACAAGTTAAATCATATCTTATTGACCCTGTCAAGATGCGACATACAATATAATTTGTATGTCAGTTGTGAAAGCATTCAAACGAACACAGAAAGAGGTTTGGGGACAGCCGCCTGTATACTTGAATTTGTCTGCCAAAAGTGAAGGTTGTGGTTCAAAGTTTTGCAGACTTCAGTCCAAAACGAGAAAAAAACACACAGGGAAACATGGCAGCTTTTAAAGTCAGGCAGGGGCAGTGATGTCATCGGGGTAGGAACTGAAAGTGACATCGTCAGGAAGTGACATCATTGGGCCCAGAACTGGAAGTGATGTCATTTGATCCAGTCAAAATTTCCCGTGGACTTTCTGCCAATGATAAAGAGTAAGGATCAGTGCACTCTGCCATTCCCTGGTCTGGTGTGCAATTACCTCCCTTTGTGCCTTTATCTGTCACCCATGTCTGTGTATAACACAGTATATTTGTATTTTGTATGTCTGGCAAACTTTGCTGCCACATCTCAGCTACCTACTATATTGCTGCCATCTATTGGATAGCCATGGAATTTTTTTTTTTTACACATGCAACAGCTTACAGAAAATAGTGTTACAAATAGACAACCTATAGTTATGCTGTTATGAAAAAGGTATAAAGATGCTGATGTTCTGAAACAACTACAGTATTTTTCGCACCATAAGGTGCACTTAAAATCCTTTAATTGTTATCAAAAATCGACAGTTTGCCTTATAATCCAGTGTGCCTTATGTATTAATTCTGGTTGTGCTTACTGACCTCGAACCGATTTTATGTGGTACATGATAATCAAAAATCTGTTAAAATGTTTTAGAATGACTTTGGTATGCTACGAAGCCGCACCGCTTGATGGATTGTTGAAGCATTACGGCTACCGTAGTCAGGGGCCTCGCGGAGTAATACATACTGTACTTCAACATAAAATTACGGTGTGTTTATTAGGACCCCAAAATGGCACCTGTTAAGAGACATGCTTACGAAGTGCATTTCAAACTCAAGGCTATCAGGCACGCAGTAGAACATGGGAATAGAGCAGCTGCGAGAGAATTCAACATTAATGAATCAATGGTGCGGAAGTGGAGGATGCAAGAAGATGACCTGCGCCAAGTAAAGAAGACCAAACAGAGTTTCCGAGGGAACAAAGAAAGATGGCCACAATTAGATGACAAAATTGAACAGTGGGTTATTGAACAGAGAACAGCAGGTAGAAGCGTCTCTACAGTCTCTATTCGACTCAAGGCAACAGCGGTATCACATGACATGAAGATCACTGACTTTCGAGGAGGTCCTTCTTGGTGCTTCCGTTTTATGAAAGGACGTAATCTCTCCAGAACTACCATCTCGCAGCAATTGCCAAAGGATTACGAAGAAAAGTTGGCCATTTCCACACTTACTGCAAGAACAAGACACTGAAAAAAAGATCCGGCCAGAACACATCACCAACATGGACAAGGTCCCTCTCACCTTTGACATCCCCATGAACCGTACTGTTGAAAAAACAGGAACCAGTATGGTATCTATGCGCACCACAGGGAACAAGAAGTCATCCTTCACCGTAGTTCTCGGTTGCCAGGCTAATGGCCAGAAACTACCACCCATGGTCATTTTCAAGAGGAAGACTTTGCCAAAAGAAAAGTTTCTGGCCAGTGTAATCATCAAAGCTAACCCAAAGGGCTGGGTGAACGAGGAGAAGATGAGTGAGTGGCTGAGAGAAGTTTACGTCAGGAGACTGGATTTCTTTTTCCACAAATCTCCGTCTCTATTGATCTGCGACTCCATGCGCACCCACATCACTGATACGGTCAAAATCCAAGTGAAGCAAACTAATTCGGAGCTTGCCATCATTCCGGGGGGATTAACCAAAGAACTCCAACTGTTAGATATCAGTGTCAACAGGTCGTTCAAAGTAAAATTGTGAGCTGCGTGGGAGCATTGGATGACGGAAGGCGAACACAAATTCACCAAGACAGGAAGGCAACGCCAGGCGAGTTATGCCACTATCTGCCAATGGATCGTGGATGCCTGGGCTAAGGTATCAGTCTCAAGAATCGTCCGAGCTTTCATGAAGGGCGGAATCATCACTAAACAGCTAAGTAACAGCAATGAGACTGACTCGGATAATGACGAGAGAGATCCGGGCATGCTTGATGCTGAAATCACCCAACTGTTTACCTCAGACACTGAGGATGAAGAATTTGATGGATTTATGGAAGAGGAATGAACTGAAAAAGTGAGCGTATTGTTTTGTATTTTATGTTACAACTGAACAATGTTTAGAGTTATTGTGAATAAGTTGAATAAAGTTTGACTTATCTGACTGTTTTGTTTCACTGAATGCGCTTTACGATGTGCCTTATGTATGAAAATAGATCCATTCATTGATAATGCGCTTTTTAATCTGGTGCGCCTTATGGTCCGAAAAATACTGTAGATTTTTTGCAAGATGACTATTTTGATGATAGTGACAGTGATAAAGAAAGTGACAATCAGTTGAATGATGTGGAACCTGTAGGCTGTGGAACTTTTGCAGATAGATGCCCCAAAGGCATTTCTTCATCACAAGCCATCCGACTTGTCACAACTTGTCAGAACAGCACTACATGGACATGTGCAATAAGTGCGGACTGTGCCAAGAAATGTCTTATATTTACAGCACATGTGCCTCTAAGCCTGTACTCTGCGTGGTGTCACCTTTCAAGTATTCTCATTCAATTGCAGACTTTTATCATCATCATATATGCATAGACCAATGCTGCAGCGTCATGGTAATAAATGGTCCAGCAGTCAATGTGTTAAGACATTTTGAACATTTTAATCCAGTTTCCACATTTTGGGTTTGCTTAGGCTGAAGCCTTCAGCTAGTAGTTGGAGGCTGGCTTGTTTGGGGTGATGCTATATTGGACAGGCCAGTGAAGATACTGGTGTGCTTTTGTGATACTTTTTGGAGGCCTCAACCTATTTTTGCTATAGTTCTGACTTCTGTACAAGACACCAAAGGCCTAATTTTTTGTATTAGATTTACTGCTTCCCCTGTATGCTTATTGCTCTTAATAAAAGAGTCTTTTACTGCTTATCTGGACAATGCTGGTGATTTCTGGACACAGGTTTGGCTCCAGGGCACCCTCATTTGGTCACAATCTATATACTAAATTCTATTCAATGTCTTGGATGGGTCAGATACTACCAATAAATCAAATAGTACTCAACTGCCACTCTCCAAAGATGAAATTTGAAGTGTTTTCCCGTGTTCTATGAACATTATACTTTAAAAACTGTTACTTTACCTCAAACTAATGGAATGCATTCAATTTACACAGCATGATATACCTGGCCTTTACATAAACTGTTCACTTATACAGTACAAACTGTAACAGAACAAGATGCTTCTCGCACCCTTGTACCCTCAGACTATACGTCAGACACCAGGTAAAATCCAATGATGATATTTTATTATAATAATAAAGTGCACAAAGCACGCTCCTCTCCACAATTCTTCAATAAACAAAAAATCACAAATACAATAAACCAATCCTCCACTCCCAGACGCTTAGCCACCCTGCCTCCCAACTCAGCTCATCGTCTGGGAGCTCCCACAGTCCTTTTATATTCCCTGACCCGGAGGTGTTCCTTCCCAACAGTCCACAAGTCCTTATTCCTTCCGGGTCAGGGTAAATAATGTTTTTTCTCACCCCGGAAGCCCGTCGCTCTTCCTATGATGAACTTCCGGGTCATAGGGCATGAAGAACTCTTTGGTCCTCCCTGCAGCTCCCTCTCGTGGCCCCCATGGCATCCAGCAGGGCGGTGCATAAAAACTACATGGTCCATAATGCCCTGCTGGTCTTCTGGGGACCTCCATGCTGCAAGGAGGGCTCCACCTGGCGGCTTGGGGGTATTGGCCGGGGTACATGGCCGGCCATATCTTACAAAACACAATACCATAAGCAACTGCTTTGTTTGAATTCAAAAGTATATGAAAAGACAGCTTTCTGTACTATTCAGGCACTTCGACAATTTACTCAACCATCTTCACTGAAAGCTTCAATACTTTTTTAGGAACATAGCTGCTAAAAATATTGCCAAAATGAGCATCTTGTAACATTTGTATTACTGTTAAATGTACAGAGTACTAAGAATCATGAAAGTCTTACTTGTCTGTCCATACAACGCGTAACATGTGCAACATCATCATGAAAAGCAAGAACATATACAAATACAAAACTCCATTATACATTATAAATAAAATTATAATGTGTGCAGGTTAAATTAACTGAAAATGAAATTGTTTCAGCTACTAAGCCATACTTCATCATACTTAGTTCTATGTTTGTTATTATCAAGTGCGTTTTTCATGCGGTAATCTTCCACATCAGTCTGTTGAAAAGCACTCTTAAGTGTCTCCAATCATCCAGCTAACCTTGAGAAGGATTATTGATATTGCTAAACCATATTGCAGTGCCATTTTAAAGGCTACAGTAGTAAAAGGCCTCCAGCATAGTTAAGAATAACAAGCTTCAGCAGAATGCCATGCCTCAGAAAAGTAGATAGTTGATGTTTAACTTCAGATTTTGCTTTCCTTTCATAAAATATGCACATATAAAATAAGTTTACACTTGTTTGGAAAAAGACCTTCCTGACCTAAGTGAACAGGGTAAAATAATTAGTACTTGAATACAACTGATAAGGCCATACTGTGAACAGAGAGAGAGCTCATCTGGAATTATCAGCAACGTAAAAATGCTGTGTACCAGTTAAGCCAATGTCACATTACACAAGTTCTAGTTGTGGTGTATGTCAGATTTGCAGATCTCGTCACCAGACAATGTCAATTTATAGATTTAAAATCCAACTGAGTGGTAAACTTCTAGCACAGCTGTGCTCGCCCATTTTTGTGACAGCCAATGACATACTGTCTGATGGAGCTGGATCTGTACAAAGGGTTACCAGCTATAGTGAGTTCAGCCACAATCTCTGCCATTTTTTTAACTTTTTTCCATTTTGTTGTGGTGTGTAAAACACGAGACATCAGACAGATAAGCTTCTCTTGTACTAGTGCGGTCCAAAACACCTGTATTCCTTATTTCTCATCACTAAATTATATGAACTGTACTTCTGGATGACTATTCATTGGTTGCCAGCTCTCATGCATACATAGCGCAATGTGTTTGATTTTATAGGAGAGAATCATGGACTAGATATTAGATAACTTGCTTCAAAGTAGTGCACCATTAAGATTATGTAAAAGAAGAAATATTGCATATTTCACAGCCAAGTAAACTAGCGTATGGATTTTTCCATTTAACCGAAATAGTCACTTTAGGATACAGTTGCGACCTTCTACTACAATTTTAGACTGGGCTTGTTTAATAGCCAGTTCCCAAATTATCAAAATATCATTCATTCAGTCCTTGTTACTGTGATATTATGCCTTAACAAGCAATTACTCCATCCTGGGTATGACGTTAATCTTCATCCAGCCCTACATGTAAGCCCTCCAACCTACAGGGAAAAACCTGGGGGTTAGTGGCAAAATTGGCACATCAGCCACCATAAAAAACCTCATACTGGTTCCATTCCATCTGAACTAGTGTGGTGCTGAGGTGTCACCCGTCGCATGGCTGCACTAATCTGTCCTAATCTGGGATCCTAAATTGATTTGTCATGTGGTGGGTGCGGCAATGCGCTGTATCAGTGCATGCTCCTAACCTCTCTCCTCTCGTCTGGAGCATATACAATACTTTTTGATATGTTTCCAGTCCCCCTAAAAAAGAAGAACATTCCCTGAGCTTTCATGAGTAGCTCATTCTACCCCGCCTATAATTTCCTCTATGCTGACAAGTGATTCCTCATGGGAGGCTGAACAAACTGCAGCAGTATGTATATGCTTTTTCTGCCCAGACCACACATTTAAAGTTTGAAAAAAATGTTACAATTTATTTTTTCCATTTTAGGTGGGTATTCAATGGGAACATGTTACTCTAGGCTCAATACAGGACCATTAAATATTAAAATCTGTCAAATCTCTTTGAGCATATTACATGGTAGAATAACCATTTATAACTTGTAACAAGCAAATCAACAAAAGTCACAAAATCAGAATTCTTCAAACAGAAGGAAATGCTTCATTTTCATGTTTTTTTTTTTGGTCTTCAATGCTTTCTGTGAAAAGTATAAAAGCAGGGAATCTGAATTAAAATGTTAAAGAGAATTGCAGCATCTAAACAGCTAGCAAAGTCATGGCAATGCCATGCTCTTCTCCCTGTAACTCCTAGTTTTCTGACTGCCTTGGGGTAAGGAGAGCCCAACATAAGTTGATTCTGGTACATCTTTATTCCATAATTTGCCATGACAAACAGCAGAGGAAACAACAGGTAGTGGGTAGTTGTTGCATCACACTCAGTAAAGCCCTGTTCAGGTTTAGGGTGGTGTGTCTTCTGTGAATAGTGCATGTTATTCCTATTTTTGCCTGAGTTTTCACCCACAATCTAAAGGCTGATCTATGATATTGCCTACTGAAGTGGAATGCAGTTGTACTTGTCCTGTGTTCATGGTCTCGATCCTGTAATACAGATGAAACAAATGAATGGTAAGGATCTTTTGATACATTGAAATTTGCACTTTGGATTAGGCAAGAAAATATTGACCAAATTGACAGCATATGCATACTGTAGAAATACAGTATATACAAAATAGACGCAGTTACTGTATAGTACATATTGGCATTCATTATTTCATTGTTTTTTTTACCTACTTTTCCATATTTCACTGTTGTAGGATGCTGAAGCAACCCAGCCACAGGGGATGCACAAACCAGTGTGTTTCTTCTTGCTGAGCCCAAGCCCAGATAATTAGAGAGGGTTACATCAGGAAGGGCATCTGGTGTAAACTTTTGCCAAATCAATATGCAGACAACAATACAAATTTCCATACCGGATCGGTCAAGCCCCAGGTTAACAACAACCGCCACCAGTGCCAGTACAGCACAAATTTTGGTGCAGGGAAAAAGGGTATAGGTTTATGGGGCATTGGGACTCCTTTTGGAACAGATGGGACCTGTTCCACTGTGACGTGTTACATCTAAACCGGAGGGGCACCAATGTATTGGAGAGGCGTATGTGTAGGCTAGTCGAGGATTGTTTAAACTAGGGAATGGGGGGGCAGGGAGTTAAGGACAGGCCTGGTTTAGATCTATACATGGAGGAACAAACAATTGTGTAGAAATAAAAATGCATTGTAATGTCAAATCTAAGCAAACATTTAAATATAGAAGGAGTAACACATTAAAAATAGCTTGCCTTAATGCTAGAAGTATCAAAAATAAGGTGAGTTGGAGTTGTATGTAGCAGAGCATAATTATAATATTATAGCAATAACATAAACCTGGCTAAATAACAAAGATGGGGATGCGTGTAACATAGAGGGATACACATTTTTAGGAAGGATAGACAGAACAGAAAAGGAGGTGGGGTTGCTGTTTATGCCAAACAGAATTTAAATGTAAGTCCTCTTCAGTTGGATGATGAGCCCCATCTTAGTGAGGACATGTGGCTTCGCCTGGAAAATATTAGGGAAAGAGGTCTTATTTTAGGAGTGTGTTATAGACCACCCAATTCAGACAGTAATTTCAACACACATCTTTTTAGTAATATCAAAAAGGCAAGTTTACAGGGGGATATTATAGTCATGGGGGACTTTAATTATCCAAATATTAACTGGGATAACCTTGCAGATGGAGGAGCACAAGAGCAGGAGTTTTTAGAAGTAATCAGTGACTGTTTTTAACACAGCATGTTAAAGCACCAACACGGGTGAAGCCTGTCTGGATTTAGTATTCTGTAATAATCAGGATAGAATTGAGGGTGTAGAGGTGATTGAACCACTAGGGTCAAGTGACCATAATGTAATACAATTCTCAGTATTTTGTAAGAATGTGGATCCAAAGACTAAAATTGTTAAGTTGAACTTTGGTAGGGCTAATTTTGAGCAGATGCGACAAAGTCTAAGTAGGATAGACTGGGATAAGCTTTTAAATGTGGAGACAGTCGAGGAGCAGTGGAACAGGTTTAAAATGTTTTACATGTAATGCAGGACAGATACATACCTAAATTTGGAATTAATAGGAAACTAAAAAAAAACTCCATGGTGGATTAATAAAGATTTAAAAAAGAAGTTGCAAAGGAAAAACTGCTTTATAAGATATACAAGAGACTAATGACTACAAAATGAATTGTAGAGTGTATTAGAACATTAAGGCAACTATTAAGAAGAATATCAGGGAGGCTAAAAGACAGTTGGAGAGGAATATAGCAGATAAGGTGAAAGAAGACCCCAAGAGATTCTTTCAGTATTTTAGTAGTAAAATAATAGTCAAGGAGGAGGTCAAGTTCATCAGGAATAGTAAATGT
Organism: Polypterus senegalus; assembly: GCF_016835505.1. Classification (NCBI taxonomy): domain Eukaryota; kingdom Metazoa; phylum Chordata; class Cladistia; order Polypteriformes; family Polypteridae; genus Polypterus; species Polypterus senegalus. The sequence goes on from NC_053155.1 coordinate 153,682,131, forward strand.
GAATTAAAAGATGCAGACAATGAAATAGCGGATGCCCTAAACTTACATTTTTCTAAGGTGTTTACAAGTGAGCAAGTGGATAACCTCCTAGAGGTAACAGGGACTACTAAGGAGGTACTGAGGGATTTGGAAATTGTAGATAGAGAAGTGCTGCTCAGATTAAATAAGCTGAAATCAAACAAATTACCAGGACTAGATAATATTTATCCTCGTGTTCTTAAGGAGGCTAGTGAGTACATATACTGTATAAACCCTTGACACATATGTTTAGGAAGTCACTGTGCACGGGAGAGATTCTGAAGGACTGGAAATTGGCAAATATCATCCCATTATATAAAAAGGGTGACAGGGCAGATCCAAGCAACTATAGGCCAGTAAGCTCAACATGCATCACAGGAAAATTAATGGAATGAATTATTAAGGATAAGATTGAGCAACACCTGGCAAGGACATGAGTTATTCTGAACAGTCAGCATGGATTCAGAAGGGGGATGTCATGTTTTACTAACATGTTGGAATTCTATGAGGAGGCAACAAAAGGATACGATCAAAGTGGAGCTTATGATATTATTTATCTGGACTTTCAGAAAGCATTTGATAAGGTGCCACATGAGAGGTTGGGCATCAAATTAAAAGAAGTGGGAGTTCAGGGTGATGTTTTTAGATGGGTGCAGAATTGGCTCAGACACAGGAAGCAGAGGGTGATGGTGCGAGGAACCTCATCAGAATTGGCCGACGTTAAGAGTGGTGTTCCACAGAGGTCAGAGCTAGGGCTCTACTATTTTTAATATATATAAATGATTTAGATAGGAATATAAGCAATAAGCTGGTTAAGTTTGCAGATGATACCAAGATAGGTGGATTAGCAGATAATTTGGCATCCGTTCTATTATTACAAAATGGGAAATCAGAAAATCGAGAGTACACCTTATGAGAAGGATTTAGGAGTCATAGTGGACTCTAAGCTATTGACTTCCCAACAGTGTTCAGAAGCCATTAAGAAGCTTAACAGTATGTTAGGTTATATAGCACGATCTGTGGAGTACAAGTCCAAGGAGGTTATGCTCAACCTTTATAATGTACTGGTGAGGTCTCATCTTGAGTACTGTGTGTAGTTTTGGTCTTCAGGCTGCAAAAAGGACATAGCAGCACTAGAAAAGGTCCACAGAAGAGTGACTAGGCTGATTCCAGGGCTACAGGGGTTGAATTATGAGGAAAGATTAACAGAGCTGAGCCTATACAGTTTAAGCAAAAGAAATGCTTAAAAGAGAAATGATTGAAGTGTTTAAAATTATGAAGGGAATTAGTACAGTGGATTGAGACTGCTATTTTAAAATGAGCTCAGCAAGAACACGGGGACATAGTTGGAAACTTGTTAAGGGTAAATTTCGCACAAACATTTATAAGTTTTTCTTTACACAAAGAATGATAGACATTTGGAAAAAGCTACCAAATAGTGTGGTAGACAGTAAGACTTTAGGGACTTTCAAAACTCAACTTGATGTTTTTTTGGAAGAAATAAGTGGATAGGACTGGCGAGGTTTGTTGGGCTGAATGGCTTGTTCTCGTCTAGAGTGTTCTAATGTTAGCCAATAGGGTGCCAGCTGAAATTGGGCTACTGTTGGCCAAAGAAGAAGAAGAAGAGGGGCGAAATGTGTCCGGAGGCAGGACGAGAGGAAGTAGGTAAAGAGTGTGGAACTGAGGTTTGGAACTATGAATTTTGGCAGTATGACTGGTAAGAGTCATAACTCTGGTTGAGAGTTAGCAGCATAATGGAGAGAAGGAAGGTTGATATATTGTGCGTGCAAGAGACTAAATGGTAAGGCCAGGGGGATCGAAGGTGGATTCAAATTGTTCTATCATGGTGTGGGAGGGAGGAGAAATGGAGTAGGGGTTATTCTGAAGGAACAGTATGTTAAGAGTGTTTTGGAGGTGAAAAGAGTGTCAGACAAGAGTAATGATTATGAAGCTGGAAATTGGAGGTGTGATGATGAATTAGGTTAGTGCATATGCCCCGCAAGTTGGGTGTGCGATGGAGGAGAAAGAAGATTTTTGGAGTGAGTTGAATGAAGTGATAAACAGTGTACCCAAGGGACAGAAAGTGGTGATTGGAGCAGATTTCACTGGATATGTTGGTGAAGGGAACACAGGAGACAAGGAGGTGACAAGTAGCTATGGTGTCAAGAAGAGGAATGAAGAAGGTCAGATGATAGTGAATTTTGCCAAAAGGATGGACATGGCTGTGGTGAATACGTATTTTAAGAAGAGGAAGGAACTTAGGGTTACTTACAAAAGTGGAGAAAGATGCACACAGGTATATTACATCCTATGTAGAAGAGTCAATTTGAAGGGGATTGAAAACTGCAAAGCACTGCCAGGGGAAATTGTAGTTAAGCAACATAGGATGGTGGTCTGTAGGATGACGTTGGAGATAAATAAGAGGAAGAGAGTAACGGAAGACCCAAGGATCAAATGGTGGAAGTTGAAAAAAGAAGATTTGCACTGGGTGTGACAAGGATGGACAGGATTAGAAATGAGTACATTAGCGGGTTGACCAAGGTTGGACGGTTCGGAGACAAAGTCAGATAGGAGTGATTGCATTAGTTTGGACATGTGCAGAGGAGAGATGCTGAGTATATTGGGAGGAGGATGCTAAGGATTAAGCTGCCAGGGAAGAGGAAAAGAGAAAGGCCTAAGTGAATGTTTATGGATGTGGTGAGAAAGGACATGCAGGCGATGGGTGTCAAAGAACAAGATGCAGAGGACAGAAAGATATGGAAGAAGATGATCCATTGTGGCAACCCCTAATGGGAGCAGCTGAAAGAAGATGAAGAAGAAGAAGGATGCTGAAGCTAAAATAATTGCAGGGGATGAATGCCAGTCCATCATAGAATGTCCTTGGGCACACACCTGCTCTCAGTTACTGTATATGGGCCTTTTTATGAAAGTCTTGGCATGGTTCTCTTCTTTAAATTGCATAATTGTTACCTTTCTTTATAAGAAGGTAAAAAGGCATCTCTTTTATTATATTATAAATGAGCAGTAAGATATAAAATACTGAAGTGGTTAAAAGTATGTATTCAGGATTTTTGAATGTATTGTAAAAAATATGTTTTTGCATTTGCTTTCTGTGTATTCTACCAGTGAATGGATGGATGGGTGTTCAATTATCATAATATTAATTTATTTACATTGTTTCATTATGATTTTCAATTAAACTACTTGTTGGGTGGTGGTAAAATTGGTGTACATGCACTTATTTGCAAAAGCCTGCTTCATATTTCAATCAGTTTGTTGAAAATGATATGTATGTACCATATGTGTGAATGCACTGGTTAGTAATTTTTTAAAAATAGTTGAGAAGTGGTGGACTTATGCAAAGCAGGAACCTCTGAACAAAAAGTGATATATTATGTCATTATTTTTATTTGAAAGTTACAGTATATAGAGACAATTCTTTACCAGATTATATTAACCAAAATGTAATGGATAAAGTAAAGTATGTAATGGATAAAGTATGTTTACTGATACTGGACAGGGATATGGTTGTTTTAAGTTTGGTACTTCAGGGACAGGGACTGGTGCTTGGGTTGGCAATTTGCAATAATTTTTTTATATGCTTTCATGGACACCAGGCATTGGCTGACATTCTGGCCAACATGATTCAAGGTCCCTTACCCAGATGGGAGACCAGTTTAATGGAAGGACATGGGGAGGACAGCTTCAAGGACTCTATGCTCTCCCAACACAATAGGTGGCAGTCTTCTTGGGCTGCAGTCCCTGTATAGATACCTGCAGGGCAGGTTCGAAAATTACAGTCCCACAATAGACAGCCCTACAGTGTTCTATTCGTGCTGCCTGGAGGAGCTGCAGGGACAGATCATTCCCACTTTAAGGAACTTCTGCCTGACCCGGAAGTGCTTCCTGTAGTCTGATTGCAACAGAAATACACCCGGGTATGACATAAAGGACACTGCTCAACCTTATTCAGGCGGATCAGACCTGGGAGAGAAGCTGCACATCACTCTTCTGGAGGAGTGGAAAGAAAGAAAGAAAGAAAGAAAGAAAGAAAGAAAGAAAGAAAGAAAGAAAGAAAGAAAGAAAGAAAGAAAGAAAGAAATTGTGCTGTGTTTATGCATTACCTGTGAAGGTAGTTGTAAAAATAAATTATTACTTGTGTTGGTGTTGGTGTGTTGGAGGATTTGGGACTCAGTGGTGCCTCCTACAGTTCATAATGTGTATTTATATTTCTTTTCATCTTTTTACATTGTGTGCTGTAATGCCATTAATAGAATAGTATTGAATGAATTTAGGTATATAGAATGTGTGGCAGATAGTGGGCAGTATCGTTCCCTTGAACCCCTGTCCAATACACCAGACACCAGATAAAAGTCCACAAGTTGACTTTATTAATACAGCACAGTGCACAAAGCACCATCTCCTCCACTATACTCATTAAATTACTCAAAACAATCACAATAAACAATCCTCCACTCCCAGACGCTTTGCCACCCTTCCACCCAGCTCCGCTTACCGTCTGGGAACTGCCACAGTCCTTTTATATTTCCTGACCCAGAAGTGTTCCCAGTCCCCATTCCATGTGATTCATTATCACTTTCGTGTCAGGTACAAGTCTTTTTCTTCACCCCGGAAGCACGTCATTCCCCTTGTCCATGTGACTCGGACATACTTCCGGGGCGTAAGGCAAATAAACACCGTTCCTCCCTGCAGCGTCTCCTAGTGGTCCCCATGGTATCCAGCAGGGCTGTGTATAAAAACTCCAATGTCCATGATGCCCTGCTGGTCTTCGGTGGACCTCCATAATGCAGAGAGGGCACCATCTGGCAGCTTGGGGGTATTGGCCAGGATGAATGGCCGGCCATACACCACAATTGCTTTTCTTTACTTTCCAACCATAGTAACACTACTCTTATTTTTAACAATTCCACAAAACAAGAATTTAATCCTGGTTGTAAGTACTCAGATCATGTACAGTAGACTGTGTCATTTGTTCCTCCTGGCCTTACACTGGAAATCAAAACCCTTCAGAAATATTACTGAAAACATCACAGACTCCTCCAATGTAAATTTATAAAAGCAGAATTTTAAAAATTGTCTTTGTTAACTAGAGGAGATGAGTAATTATGTAATATTTATCACTTTCACAAAAAAAAACATCATTTCATCCTGATCTCAGATTATTAAATAAACCTCAATCAGCCCTCTAAGAAGCATACTACTTTGTATTTTGTAGAGGGTATGAGCGCTCTGATCAAAAGGTAATTCTACCTCAAGCCTAATCCAAGCATAAAAACACCCATATACACACCTCAAAACAAGTGGCACAGGACAAAGCACTTGAACATCAGAAAAAAAAAACATTTCACTTAGCTTTGAAAGTTGGGTTGACTTAGAACATAACAGCAGGAGTAAATATAAGGAACATATTATTTCCATTTTCAACAGAGCCGGAGAATCTGAGTTTTCATTCTAGATCTTCAGTTGTACCAAGGTGAGTTGTTTTTGGAAAACTACAAAGGCTGGATCACTTGTCAGTTTTCTTCAAGTTAGCACTTTGATGCCAAACCATGAGGACAAATAGCAGTTGGGTGTGGTAGATGCCTTCCTTTTCATCGTCTTACTTAATTTTTTTTAAAACATTTTCCCCCTATAAGGTACAATTCAATCTATGTCTCTTTTCTAACTCTTTTCTCTATTATTCTGACAATTTATAGTATAGACCTTTGACTCTAATGTTGTTATCTACTTTCTTTCTAAATATTTACATTTTTAATGGGCATTGTTCTGCAGATGATATGGCACTTTATATTCTCAGTCCAAACCAAAATATTTCATGTGTATGAATGTATGAATATGCCATACTATACCATTTTTGAAGCCCACACTTAAACCAGAGTGGGGTTGTGGGGGGCTGGAGCATATCCCAGCAAACACAGGGTGCAAGGCAGGAACAATCCCTGGACAATGCACCGAGTTGACAACAGGATGAACATACTCACACACACACCACACACCCACTAGGGCCATTTTAATGATACCAATCCACCCGGATCATAGTGTTCAACAATTGTGGAGCATCTGTTGGTGAAGAAAGATTTACTGATCTTGACTTTGCCAACGACACTAAGATCTTCATGGTGTCAATGGAGGCTCTAATTGGGGTTCTCGAGTCTGAGTGTCTGGGCTTGCAAATGTACTGGATAAAATCCACGATCCAGGTCTTTAATGACCTCTTGGGCACAGACATCAGAAATGTGTCTATCTGTAGAGAGAATGTCGACCTCATCGATATGTTTACTTACCTTTGCAGTGACATTCATGTTTCTGGTGTCTCTACCTATGAAATCAGTAGACGGATTGAGAGAGCATGGGGGATCATGAGTGTCGCTGAAAAGGTGTGCGTGGTGCTCCAGATACTTCTGATAAAGGACAAAGGTCCAAGTCTTTAGAGTCTTGGTGCCTCCTGTTTTGTTATAAGATTCATAGACACTACCAGTGATCTGAGACAAAGACTGGACTCCTTTGATACTGTGTTTCTTCTGAGAATTCTTGAGCACCGCTGGTTTGACATTGTGTTGAATAAGAGGTTGCTCATGGAGTCCCAAATGAGGCACATTGCCTGCAATGTGAGAGCGTCAGTTACAACACTATGTCCATTTGGTGCTATTCCCAAAGGTTGATCTAGCTCGCATGATACTGTTTATTGAGGGCCTGGGACCAAGTAAAGGGGACATCCACATAACAACTAGTTGATAGATGGTCCTTTCTGGTGTGTGGAACTGGACCATGTGTCTGCCTGGGGGGTTCTGAAATGGATGCAAGCTGTTTCATCATGTGGTGGGTGTGGCAATGTGCTGTACCAGTGTATGCTCCCCAACCTGACCTGACCTGAATTCACATAACTTGCATGTCTTTCAACTGTGGGAGGAAACCAGAGTACCTGGTGGATACCCTTTCAGACAAGATGAGAACATGAAAACTCCACACAGGGAGGACCCAGGATGCAAACCCTGGTGTCATTACTGGAAGCCAGCAACACTATGACTGTGCCACCTTGCCGCTCATGTATATGTGTTTTAAATCTTTGAATCACTATAGTATGTGAAGCAAATATAGCAACAATCATACACTGTAAATATATAAACTGTTAAAAAAATTGAAGGAACACTTTGAAAACACATCAGATCTTAATGGGAAAAAATTCATGCTGGATATCTATACTGATATGAACTGGGTAATGTGTTAGGAACGAAAGGATGCCACATCATTTGATGGAAATGAAAATTATGAACCTACAGAGGGCTGAATTCAAAGACACCCTGACAATCAAAGTGAAAAAATGATGCAGCAGCAACTCACAATCATACTCAGTAGTTTCTATGGCCCCCACATGCTTGTATGCATGCCTGACAACATCGGGGAATGCTCCTAATGAGACGACAGATGGTGTCCTGGGGGATCTCCACCTAGATCTGGACCAGGGCATCACTGAGCTCCTGGACAGTCTGAGGTGCAAGCTGGTGGTGTGGGATAGACTGAAACATAATGTCCCAGAGGTGTTCTATTGGATTTAGGTCAGGCAAGCGTGGAGGGCAGTCAATGGTATCAATTGCTTCATCCTACAGAAAATACCTGCATCCTCTCGCCACATGAAGACGAGCATTGACGTGCACCAGGAGGAACCCAGGACCCACTGCACCAGCATAGGGTCTGACAAAGGGTCCAAAGATTTTATCCCGATACCTAATGGCAATCAAGGTACCGTTGTCTAGCCTGTAGAGATCTGTGAGTCCCTCCATGGATATAACTCCACAGACCATCACTGACCCACCACCAAACTGGTCATGATGAGTGATGTTATAGCCAGCATAATGTTCTTCACGGCTTCTTCAGACCCTTTCATGTCTGTCACATGTGCTCAGGATGAACCTGCTCTCATTTGTGAAAAGCACAGAGTGCCAGTGTTGGACCTGCCAATTCTGGTATTCTATGGCAAATGCCAATCGAGTTCCATGGTGCAGAGCAGTGAGCACAGGGCCCACTAGGGGACATAGGGCCCTCAGGCCACCCTCATGAAGTCTGTTTCTGATTGTTTGGTCAGAGACATTCACACCAGTGGCCTGTTGGAGGATATTCTGTAGGGCTCAGGCAGTGCTCATCCTGTTCCTCCTTGCCCAAAGGAGCAGATGCCAGACCTGCTGATGGGTTAAGAACCTTCTACATCCCTGTTCAGCTCTCCTAGAATAACTGCCTGTCTCCTGGAATCTCCTACAACCCCTTGAGACTGTGCTAGGAGACATAGCAAACCTTCTGGCATTGGCACGTATTGATGTGCCATCCTGGAGAAGTTGGACTACCTGAGCAACCTCTGTAGGGTTCAGGTATCGCCACATGTTACCAGTAGTGATACTGACCATAGCCAAATGTAAAACTAGTGAAAAAATTGTCTGATAAGAAGGAAAAATGTCAGTGGCCTCCACCTGTTAAATCTTTTAGGTGCAGGTGCAGGTATTTTGGCTAAAACGCTTACTAAATGTAGTGTAAATGAAAGAAAGAGTGGCTCAGGACTGGCAAGCTGGGATACTACTCTTCATTTTAAAAAAGGGTGACACCAGTATGTTTTCCAATTACTGAGGGAACACACTGGGAAAGTCTATGCTGGTGTACTAAAATAATGACTCCATTCAATAGTCTTACCACATATCCAAGAGGATCAATATGGACACCATAACGGGGTCATGGGAATTTCCATGCCCTGTTTTTTTTGGGGGTCATGGAAAATCTTATAATTCTGTACCCCTTAAAGTGCTTCAAGAGTGTGGGGTTTCACAGCCACTGCTGCATACTGTTTGGTGAGTGTATTTCTGGAGTGAGAGTTATGTTTGTATATTTAGTAATAAAATATGTTGAGACCATTCAGTGTTTTTTAGTAGACTCCACCAAGAATATGTCTTGTGTCTTTCTTATGTTCTTGATTTTCATGGCAGTATATCAGGGTGCAGCTCATACTTGAAACATATCAATTTCAGAAACCTAAGGTTTGCATCTCTGCTGTTTTCAAATGATGGCTTTATCAAACTGTAATCCACCTCCTGATCTGAGATCCTTTCCTGGAAGATTGTCTCGTTCCCTGTGCAGCTAGCACCAAGTTGGGGAGTTCACATACCTTGGGGCATTGTTCACAAGTGAAGCAGAGCTGAATTGAGATTAGGAGTACAAGTACAAGTGGTCAAACTGAGTTTTCTGTGTAAGGTTCACTCATGATGTGGGGAAGAGGTCAGCAAAACACAATCACCTTGGGGTAAACTTACTTGTTTTTCAGACCATAAGGAGCCACCTGAGATCATCTGTCCATGTGCCATGGGAGCATGGGAAAGGCACTATATAAATAGAATGTATCATTATTATTATATTATTATTATATGGATGCTCACAAAAAGGAGTTTTACACATAACCCACTGAGAGAAAACTGCAAGACACAATCTAAAGGGAATATATGTGTGAATTCTCCTGGGAGCCACTGGGTATGCCATTAAAAAGAACTAGAGGAAACTGTTAAGGATACGGAGGCCTGGACTGCAAGGGGTGAACCTTGTCAAAAAAAACCAAAATGAAAGTGATGATGATAACAAAATTGTAACTGCAAAATTAATTAAGCTGTGAATGTGCACATTGAAAATGTTATCCAGTCCATTAAGGTGAAGGCGGGGCATCTCTAATTGCATTAGGAACAGGTTAGTTATTAATATTAATTTTCCAAGTCCACATATTCTAATATAACAGGGTGTTATTAATATATTTAGGAAACAAGTTACTCTTGATAGAGAACTCTGAGCACAAAAGCCCTGAGGAAACAGTTCACTGCAGTAACACAACCACATGACATACAGTATATAAATTCAAACAATGCCCCACTCACTGTTTCTCACAAGAAAGGCTCAGCTCAAAAACAGAGCTATCTAATTTAACAGCATCAAATATAAAGAGAAATGCAGCCCTGATTTCATAAATTGGTTAAAAAGAAAAACGGCTTTAACCCAGAGGTTTGTGAATCTTAGATCTACACTTTTGAAAAAGAAAACCGGCACTAAAGGAAAATCTGTCAGAACTCTAAGTTATTGCAAGTGTAATTCATAAGTGCTGAAAGACTATTATCTATTGCACAAAATTTTCCAAACACCTTTTAAGTAGTAAGCGAGAAAGAAAAATACCAAAATCTTTCTTTTTCTTGTGCTAGCAAAGAAATCTTACAATTCTCCTTAATCATTATTTTGTTTTTCTCCAAATGAAAGATCTTATGAGAATCTTGGTAATGTAGCCTTTAGTTTATACAAAGACTTTACGCAGGATGGAAATCAAAATATACAGCATCTGTGCGAAGAATGTGAATATGTTCCTAGGGAGAACCATACACAGACTTAAACTGACAGGCTATGGCAAAGCAGATTGGAACCTTGTATGACCTCTTACCAACAGTTTCAATACCAGACAGCAAACATACACTGCAGAGAGGCATGTTTCTCTTTGGTTTTAGAGATTCTTAAATAGATGCAGAAATGTGAAAAAATAAAGGGGATTAAATAGTGTATTTCTAAGACTACTGTGAAGAACACCTACTCAGACAGAAAAAGAAGAAGGAAGTTTCTGAAACAATGCAACTAGGCCATGATTTGAGCACTGTTCTCTGGACATGAGCTTCACCTCCATGCTAATGCATATGGTAAAATACTACAGACAGGACCAGCATATACATTGACATAACATATGATCTTCTTTTGTCTTAGAGGTTCTGAGCCCTCATATCAGGTCAAGTAGCTCAGATGCCATTCACACAATTGGCGGAGAACACCCTCGCTAGCCCTAGTTCCAGAGATAACTAGTAAACCCTTAGTATTCCTGTTGTGGATGAGAATCTCTTACTCCATAAGGGGGCTTGAAAATAAGCATCTGCCAAATAAATGATAATAAACATAATAATATTGATTTGCATGTGATTGATTGATTTGCATGTGAACCGAGATAGGAGACATTTTTTGTTCGCTCTAACTATAGAATGGTCTTATCAAGGGCACAGGACTCTCAACAACAAGGTGAAGGAATGATCGGGAACATAAAGGGTTGGGGTTCACCATGAAGCCCTGTTTAATATGGAGTAAACCAAAGAAAAAGACCAAATGAATAACATCAGCATTCAATTAGTAAGGGCTTTCTCAGCCATAATGTTACCCATTTGATATTCCTGAGTCAAATGACAAAGACATCCAGGCATTGCCTTCTTTTCTCTTCACAGGACAGAAATGGCAGGGCCAGTCTAGAACCAGACAAGACAGGTCTGTTGGTGGAACTTCATGCAGCCAGGAAGTTGGAACAGAAACTGTTGTTATAAACAGTGTAATGCCTTCTCTAGTGTTTCTTTAATTTGGTCCTAATAAAATGTTCACTACGTCCACATGTTCGACACTTGGCCCCTTTGGCCTACTAAGGATTTACTAGTCTCAGCACACTGCATTTTCGAGCAGATACTCTTTCTTGGGTGGCCATTGCCTCTTCTCCCCAATCATTGTCAGAGATCCCAGAAAGGCATATATTTCTAAAGAGGTGGAACAGTTCATTTTACAAGTCTCCATAATTTTGTAAAATAGCATACAAAAATCACAAATTTGGTTAATCTAATTCAGGTTTGTGGGTTTGGGAGCGTACACTGGCAGAACTAGACAAAAGGCGGGGACAGATGTGGAACTGTCACCGGTCTATCACAGGGCCTGTATAAATTTCACTCCCAAAACCATTCTTGGATTATCTAATGTAGTCCAATAAAGAAGACTTAATTCTAAGAAATAATATAAAATCAGATGTTACTACCCTGAAATTTACCCACTCTTGCTGCATTATTTAACCAATGTTAAATCAGTCCAAGATATCGCAAGGAAAATTTATGAATGTCTGAACAAATCTCTTAGAAGAATAAGTGTGCCACATATCAACAAAATTGGTCCACAGGAGTCATAGTTGTATCATGCAGACAGACAGACATGGGCTTTTGCAATAAGTGCTTCATGCGTTATATGCAATCACACCTAAAAATGCTCCCGCAGATTAGTTATTGAAGTTATTGGGGCTGACATGGATTATTTGATAAGTATGTGTCAAGTACAATGTTGAAAAAACTGGAAATCATCTCAACTGCAGAACTTAACTTCAGTAAATCAGGGAGGATAGTCACTTTAAAGTCCCCCTCAAATTGCTCTGGAAATTCCCAGTGCCATACATCTTTTTAATAAGGAATATGAGAGATAATAATAAAAAAAAATATAAAGAAGTTTACAGTTTTCATGTAACCATTTTAGGTGAAAGTGCACTATCAAACTGCTAGTAGTAGTTTGCAAAAAATCCGTTTTTCAAATGATGTACAGTAAATGTTTTAGAGTATCTGTATAAGTTTAAACGTGTCTTGTGTCTAGTTATTTGTTTTATTTCATTTGTATTCATTTGAATTTTATGTTTTCTTGTGTAAAAATGACTAAATTAAAACCTTGAGCCTGTACCTTAAAAGTGGTATTTTCTTAGGACTCCATCAAAGCCATCAATGTAAGTACATCTACATCGGAGGAAGTATTTGTTGACTAGGAGTGGGGAATAGGATTTTTTGTCGATGGTCTGAGAGGACTTTCAATAGATATGCCATAGTTACTACAAAGTAGAAGTCTCAACTTCAAAAAGCCTTGTTAAGGCAAGCTTTTGAGATCAGCCACCAAAAATGAGACCCTTGTTATGTTGATGGCTGGGGGTCTGGACAGAAAAGGCGAAGAACTCCCTCCCATTCCACTACAGGAAACAAGTGTCTTGCAATCATGAGTATAGTGGAGAAATGTCACACATTGCTATGTGGTAAGATTAACAGAAATATAAAAGATTGTGTCACAGCAAGAGTTTTGCCCTAAGTTCGTACACAACGTCTCTTCTTAAAGTTGAGTCGAACTTTCCAGATTAGTTAATGGAAAGGAGAAGTTTATGTAGTTAATGAAGTTAATGCTATGCTATTTTTTTTCTTTGATTATAACTCTTTTAGGTGTTCCAGGCTCCTTGTTATTTTACAGGATTTCTGTCTGTCAGAACAATAATACTCTGACCTGGCTGTTCAATCAGCCAAAGACATCTTCTATGCAGACCAGGGAGATGTTTGGCCTTCAAGAATTCTCAATCAAGGTGATCTACACAAAGGGCTGTGTTACAACTTCTGCTGCACGTGTTTGTTTGGTATTTTCTCCCACTCACTTACCTTTGTTTTCTCTACATTTTATCTGGTGATTTTTTTATTTCCTTAGAGCCACATTCTCTTTGTTGTGCTTGTTGACAGTGGCAGTGGGGTCCTTAATGCATTTACAGCCCTCATGTCTTGTTTAAATGCAGGATTTCTCCTATTATGTATAATAAATGGTAAGCAGTGATTGATAACATTATCTGTTGGGATTCTGTTTTCTGCACCTCACTTTCTTTGTTCAAAATTGATGTCCTTGCAAGCCTTAACTCCTGGTGTTAATTTTTCAACTTGTGTTGATTTATTATGCATTTTAATATAAGATAACCACCATCACTACTAAATATTTGCCAGGACTCACATCAGCTAACTCTAGAACAAAGAGTAAGTAGGTTAGCGAATAAAAACATTTGGATTTCATCATCATCCCTAACCCAGGTAATTGCTGAATCACATGATTCAGAATGTTGAGGTCTAATTGGTTTGGCTTTCTTTAAGTAAGTGACATGCTTCCACCCACAATTTTATATGAACTGGTGCATCTGTTAATTACTGTCATTTCATCTATATCATTGACTTTTTCACACTAGTCTTTTCTTTTTCATTTGTTAACTTGGACACTCTCAAGGAGAACTTGCACTGTGTCTATTTTAAATCGGAACAATGAATACTAAAGTTAAGCAATATTGCATCAAGTATAGGCTTCCTATCTGTATGGTAGTGTAGACAGAAATAAATTAATGACATCTGCATAATGACACTATTATTGAGGTGATAGTGAAAAAGGAAAAGTGCAATCTACAGTAGGTTCAGCATTTTACAGTTGGTTTCAGGAAACTTCAATAATGAAAAATAAAAAGGAGAAAGGATGGTTACACCTGTTCCTGGTGGAAGTGAAAAAATAGCATAAAATATTCTTTCAAAATCTGCACTTGCCGGCCATTGTGGGAATCCTGCTGTTTATCTAAAGATTGTTGACGTGAAGGCTAAAAACATCTTGATACTCGAATTAAATCTGGAATGCGGGTTCTGAAAGTGCTAAACCAACATATGAATACATAAGAAAAGCTGCCAAAGATGTGGTACCAAAATTTATAAGATGAGGTTTTAGTACATAAGCAAAGTGCTCATTAAGTGATTTCAGAATAATCTGCTCAAGAGTTTTTGACATGGTTGATGACTGTAAGTGTACGGTACTTTTAGATTAAGTAAACATGGCACAACTTCAGATGATAGAATTGGCTCTCTGTCTACAGCTTGTCTGTGTTTAGTGCACTGGTTCCAGCAATTTTGCAAACTGTTCCAGTTTGGATAAATCACTACTGAGCACAGCGTCGAAGCCAAACTCATCAAGAATAGTCTTTGTCTCCAGAAAGTCTTTTAATCATATGTTTGGTAGTTTTCCAGTAAGTAACACAGTCCATAATTGCTAATGTTTTACCACACTTTAATTTTCTTTCACTGAAAACTGAGAATTTACTTATAATAATAACTGAGCCTTTTGCTCTATGATTCTGTGCATAGAACATAGAAACATACAGTAAATGCATGTTTCAAAATTCAATGCAGGATGTATGCCACATATGGCATATTTACATCTTTTGACAGATTAACATAATGAAAAAAATCATATTTTGCATATGTCAATTCAGAAGATATACATTTGAATACATGAACTATTAGAGCTGACTGAAATGTTTTAAAGCTACTCTTATCATTCTGCATCTATAACATTTGACTATGTAACTATATAACTATGATACTTTATGCCTTATAATGCATGATGAGGTACAAAGGCCAATTGAAATTTTATTCTGTATCGGAAGATTCCTTGGGATGGATGATTTATTTCCTTTACAAAGTATAGTACCTTCCTTAACATTCTATGTACTTTTTTATTACTCCAAAAAAAGTCATACTTTTGTCAACATAAACTTTTGACAACATTCTCAAGGCATTATCTGTAGCTTTTTAACCTGATCATAAGATAAAAATGTTTGTGTTCATTGGCATAACTTTTTGTACAGTATTATTTTTGTAATTAATTTGTGTTATTATTTTGTTGATGTCATTATTTTGTGTTTTCCTGTGTGCATGGATGCCTCCATTTTGTGAATGTGGTTGTTATGAGGCTGTGTGGTTACTAGATATGTGATGCACGTGCCATGTGACCTGTTACATCATGCTGGCCCTGATACATAAGATCACCAGTCACACAAAAAGAACATCCAAGCTTTCAGATAAAGGGAAGTCTTCTAAAACAACCAAAAGAATATTAGGAAAGAAGTCTTCTGTTTTTATTTATTGTATATTTGGTTATATTACTTTACTTTTGAACTTATGATTTTTGAAATATTTGTGATTTTTTGAAATCTTTCATTCTTTTTCTTGCTAATTATATTTTCTTTATTTAATTTAATAAACTAAATTAACTAATAATTTATGTTATTTGAATTACAGGTTTTGCCATTTCCCACCTCCCATTTTGTGATTTGTAGCCATCAGTTCTTTCTGTAATGTGCATGACACAGGCCTTTCCTTAGATTATTCAGTCATATTGCTATTTTTAGACCTAAATCCAAAATAAAATCCACAATATTTAGTTAAAATGACAAACAAAAGAATTAAAGAAACAGAGATTCACTGTAACAGGAACAAAGCCAAACATCCACAATCAAAATTGCTAAATATGAAATGTCAGTTAGTCATTATCCAACCATCCATCCATCCATTCTCTAACCCGCTGAATCCGAATACAGGGTCACAGGGGTCTGCTGGAGCCCAGCCAGCATAGGGCACAAGGCAGGAACAAATCCCCAGGCAGGGTGCCAACCCACCGCAGGGCACACACACACACACACACCGAGTACACACTAGAGACAATTTAGGAACAATGCACCTAACCTGCATGTCTTTGGACTGTGGGAGGAAACTGGAGCACTCGTAGGAAACCCACGTAGACACGGGGAAAACATGCAAACTCCACACAGGGAGGACTCAGGAAGCGAACCCAGGTCTCCATACTGTGAGGCAGCAGCACCACCACGCCACCCAATATGAAATGACTAATTCAAAATTGAAAAACCTAAAAATTCTAATACTTAATAGTCAGAGACCACATTGTAGAGGTTTGAGATGATTCATTTAATATATTTACTGCTGTTACTTTTGGGGTTGAATTCTTCCCAACCAAATTTAAGTTAATTTTTATTATAGCACTTCCATCTTGGGGGTACACCAACTTAATCTTAAAGATCTGTTTTCCACCTATAAGGCCAAGTTTATACTTCACACGACGCGACGCGACGCATGCTCCAGCGGACTCTACTGCTACGCAAGCATTTTACTGAATATACTTGCACGTATACCTTACATAAATATGGAAGATTCCACCAGGTGGCTGTGCAAGATATCATCACAGTGAGAAAACGTTCGGCTTTGCTGTGTTGTGAATTGCCTGAAACATCCATTAAATTACAAGGACACCTTGCCACAATATCTCTGAAAACGATATTTAATGATTAAATCCATCAATCCAGGGATGCGCTCATTCCAGCTAGCAAGGTGAATACAAGTACTCACATACACTAGCATCATTTTAGCATCACAAAAACCCCAAATTTGCATATCTTGGAAGGAAACCAGAGCACACTGGGGAAACCCACCAGGAAAACATGCAGACTCCATAAGGATGTGTCTCCCTGCGAGACAGCAGTGCTACCCCTCCGCCACTGTGTCACCCCATGTGTGCAATTATTAACAGTATTCATATTTAAATGAAATTAACGTTTTATCTGTAAAATGTAACATACATACTTTAATGCATTTCATCATGAAAGTGGTATCAAATATAAATCTAAGGATTCTAAATGTGCAGAGAGCTGGAATATCATACATTTAATGTGTTCTGTGTGGTGATCTATTGCTATCAGGTTAGGAGGAAGCCCCAGAAGCAGGAAGCAATTAACAACTGGGTTTACGACGGTCTACTTTATGATAAAGTAAACTATGAGATTAAAGTGGACATTTCAAGATTAAAGCCGAAATTTCCACTTTAATCACAAAATCCACCTTTTCACTGTGTCCTTATTTGGTGGCTCAAATACAGCGCTGTACATTCTGTTGTTGTTGTGAAGGTGCAAAAAAAAAAAGACGTCACAGAAGATGGTATGTGAGACTTTTTAAATGTATCGTGTCATTACGATCGGGAATATGTGATGCTTGAATATAAAAGCACCACGATTGAATTTGTATGTCGGCATTTTGTTTCACCACATCATTCATCAAACATCAAAGCACGCACATCGATCCTGTAGCATCCTCAAATTGGCTTTCTGTCACATGTAGATAGTAAACAGAGACTCTGAAGTCATATTCCAACTTTATTCACACTGTGCCCCCTGACTTTTTGCTGGGACTGCAACTCACGCACGTGTCGCGTCAATTTCTGAGGACCTGCTCAGAGGACGCTTCAAATGAATGCTGGGAATGCCTGGCAGCCATGATGCGTGCGTGTACGCATTCTGAGCGTGAAGTATAAATGAGCCCGTATACTATGGTTAGGGCTGCTCAGACCTCTGATTTCACAAATCTTATTTCAAGCGTATTGCTAAAGTTTTGTTTGATATTGTTTGTAATGTTGTTTCACCAGACCTGTTTAATATTCCTGTTTGCTCAGTGATTGTGATAACCTTCTCAGATAATTTGCTAAAAAAAATTAAAGATTCCTTCCACTGTTCTATTTGCTGACTCTCCTTTTACTTGTTTTTTTGTTCAGGGTCTCTTGATGACCAAAGGTGTATAATTAGGAAAATTAAACCATCAGGTAACAGGTTAGATGTCTTGCCTACACCACTATGTTTAAAAGTTCTCACCTCTAATAGGCCTGGCCTTTTATCTATCATAAACTGCTCCCTGCTATCTGGCAGTATACCTAGCTACTGCAAGCATGCTATTGTTCACCCATTGTTAAAAAATGGAGGTATTCGTCGCCCTGTTTCAAAAAATATGCCCATTTCTAACCGTCAAACTGTATTCTCCTGTGGGCATTTCAGGTTCAGCCTTGGCCTAGTTCTCATTTTATCTAGCTGGCTGAAGTTTTTCCAACTGTGTGGATAAGTACATTTCTACTTGTGCCTCTACCTGCCTCTACAGGTGTCATGCGATGTGTCTCAGGGATCTGTCCTTGACCCCCTTATATTTTTCTTATATATTTTACTGTTAGCTCAGATTGTTGTTCATTTAATTGAGTCTCCTATCATTTTTATGCTGATGATATTCAACTTTATTGGTCTTTCAAGCATTAGCAATTAAACAAGTTAACCACCCTGCAACCCTGGTTGAAAGTCTGCTGGAAGTTAATAATTGGCAATCTGGGTTTCATTTTTGATCAGGTTCTCACATTTAATGCCCATGTCAGGTCTCTCAATCATTATTGTTTCTTCCCACTGAGGCACATTTCTGGTCTTAGAACTTTGGTCACTTAGACAGAGATGGAAATGCTAGTCTGTGCTTTTGTTGAATCTTGCCTATGGTAATTCATTGTTGACATGTTTGAGTAAACTGGCCCTGAACCATCTGCAAACTATAAAGGATTCAGCTGCCAGGCTTTCTCAGTTATAGAGTCATTCATGGCCATGCCTCCCCAGTACATTTGTGGCTTTGTTCATCATTATATTGCTGGTCGAACACTTAAATATGGGAAACAGGGACAGTTCCCCCACTTTGGGGGCATTTTGAGTTAGTTTTGAAACTTACCATGCTGAGGAACCCAACTTAATGACAAATGCAGTACCTGCTTTAACCTAATTAGTGTCTCTACAACTCATAATTAATAAAATTACACTATTAACACATAAGATAATTAACTAACAAAAGCATATAATGGAAAGTAAGTAAAAAAAATGAAAGACAATTAACAAATATACAACCAGAAAAGAGAAATTTAAGAAAAAGGAAGGAAACAAAAAAGATAAATTACAAACTAAAATCAGAGCTGAATTTCTTGTGAATTCCTAACAATCAGCATTTATCTGGGAGTCCTTTATACAACCCCTGAATGACATAGCACATCCGTTTGGCAACAAAAATCTTTGGCTTCCCTTTTTGTGCCTCCTCTTTTATGTCTTAGGTTTATAGCCCATTCTGGCAATTTTGGCTATTTTGGGTACACTGGTTTTCAGTTGATAGTATGATATTTAGAATTTTTGAATTTAGATTTGCGACTTTTTGGCTTAGAATAAAATTCTCTTTGTTGCTTCGCCCATTACTTTATTTTTGTTTTAATTTTTTTCTTTAAACTTCCCTTTTTTTGTTTGTTTATTTTTTGTTTTTAATATTTCTATTTGTTTATAAAGTTTGTAAGTCTTGTTTCTGTTTTCTTTTCCTTTCGCTATAACCATCCCTTAAATCCCCCCGGGGCACGGTTTGATTCAGCCACTTCCCGTCGCTGCCACTCGCGTTGTGAAAAGGGGGACTGAACACACACTATGGAGATGCAGTCGCTCCTCTGAAACCCTCTCTTAAACGGTTATACAATGGGAAACAAATCATTTTTTTTTTCCTTTTTTTTGCTGCCGTGCTGCGTGGTCCGCATGTCGTACAGCACTTCGAACATTTAAAAGCCTGTACAGCAGCTGTCCTTTTGTCTCCGAGAAAATCAAGTCTCGTCTCCTTCCAAGCCTACCAAGATTTTTTTTTTATAATAGAGAGATCTTCCCTTGAAAAACATTGTATTTTAAATTCAAGACATTCATTAAATTACTTTATGCATTTTGTTGGGCAAGAGTGTTGGCTTTCCAGTTTGGGAATAAATCATAACAGATGTAACTGAAGAAGTCAGGTCTAAATAATGACTTTTGTTTCATGTAAAGCAGAGATTGAGTTAAACAAAGAACATCTGTAAATATGAATAAAAAAAAATGATGCCCATTACACAATTAACCAAGCTAACAGGCTACTTGACAGCAGTGTAATTAAGTAAACTAATTTATCTGTTTCTGAGACAGAGAAGAAATATTATGGCTTGGAAAAAATTAAGTGTTGAGTGATGAGTGAGGCAGATTTGTCAAGTTCATATTCTGCCTACAGGGAACAGACTGCCAGACAGCAAAATTTATTCCTCTGATGAGAAAAGAGGAGAGATGAAGCTGACATAACTGAGGAGTAAAAAAAAATCATTAACAAGGAACACTAGAGCTGATGGCAAAACCCAAAGCACAAAACAAGAATTGTACAAAGAAAGCACATTTCATGACAGTTCCAAAGTCTACGAATCAAAATGAAACACAACATTATTATTATTGGTTTTTTTTTGGTTATTCCAATACAAGGATAGTGAGAATCCTTGGGACGTCCTTGGCCAGATAGTTGTTCTGTCTTTGCTGCAACTGGATAACATGGAGTTTCTGTGCTTCCCATGGATCAATTCAATTTGACTGTCTTATCTTTAATTATATCTGAACTAGACACTTCTTTGAATCATACTTCAGAAGCCAGGCTCTTTATTAAAACACAATGCATTAATATCAGTTAATCAGAATGTAAACATTAGTACAACTAACTGCACAAGAAAGCTCTGACGAAAATACTGAGGCAGAAAACATGAATTTGATTTGAGGAATACAAAATGTAAGTGGAAGACTGAAACTTCACTGTGTGTGTATGTGTGTTTTTTTTTGTTTTTTTTTGGTTTTTAGTAGGGCTGTTTCTATGCAAAATGTTTACTGGACCTAAATTAGAGGGAAAACAAAAGAAATTGTACTTTTGAAGACCAAGAGACAAACCCAGAAGAGGCTAGAGAGCAGGTTTGTATAAAGTACCCAACAGCCATACTTGAGTAAAACTTGAGTAAAGCGAAAGAAGTAAAAGTAAAATTTGAAGTACAAATTTTAATGTATGTGATATTAAGTGTATTAGAAGTACAAGCCTGTTTTGTATATTTTGTCAAAAAAATTCTTACAAACTTAAAATAATTAAGTCTGCCTCATTTTATATGTAAGTCATATTACAATCATTAAAGTTATTGTATCTCAAATCAATGACATTCAGTGTGGTTGGACATCTTAATGATTGTATTCTAATTCAATGGGTAGGTGCAGGGATGGAGTGGCCATTGAGAATACCTGGGGCCTCATGCATAACGCCATACGCAGAATTCACACTAAAATATGGCGTACGGACAAAAGCGGAAATGTTTGTATGCACAAAACAATCCAAATGCATAAATCTGTGCGTACTCCAAGTTTCACATTCTTACGCTACATAAGTCCTGGTCAGTGTGAAAGTAGCGCACGTGTATGTGCCTGCTGCCACTGCCCAACTCCTCCCAGAATTATGCCTCTTTCAATATGCAAATCAATATAGCCCTTAAGCTCAGTGTTCTGTGAAAAGGCAATGGCAAATGTACAGGGGAAAATAGAAGAATTTCAGTGAATACCAAGTGAAGGCAGGTAAAAATGTAGTATTTGTTGGTTTAAGCAGTGGTATAAACTACAAAAGGAAGTTGATCGAGTGAGATAGAGTGTTGGACAAACTCGAAAGCTCAAGTTCACAAAGTCACACAGTGCCCGAAATAAAAAATAAGCTGTCAGATATCAAAGTCGCCATGAAAAGGCAAGTCATAGCCCACCATCTGAGTGTCATATGAAACCTTAGGGTACAGAGAAAAGAAAAAAAATAGGGACACAGTGGGGAAAAAAGCCCGAAACGTCAACTTTAATCTCAAACTTTACACTTTAATCACGTAGTTTATTTTCTCATTAAAGTAGAACATCATACACTTCATCTTATTGTTTAATTTACTAGTTTCTCAAATACCAACATAACTAAAGTAGCTCATTAAATTCTTTGTTTTGTATGTGTTCTTCTATGTGCCCTATGTATGTGAATCACTACGTGCTTCTTAAACTGGCTTTCTTTTCCTCCAACAGAAAACAGAATCCATTACATTCGTGATATTACATTTCTCTGAATAATTTAAATGCTGAGATGTTTACTTGATATAATTTTCATGATGATAGGAGTTAAAGCATATTATTAAACATGGGATCACGGTGGTGCAGTGATAGTGACGAACTGGCGCTCCATCCAGAGATTGTTCCTGCATCATGCAAGATGCTTGCCTTGCGCCACCTTAAGTGAAATAATTTATTGCAGCAGTACTGTCTCTTTCAAATCTACTAACCCCCAATTCCTGTCCTTCCTTTTCTTTCTCCAAGTACCACACAATCAGCTCAGTAACAGACGTTAAGCCATCTGTAAGCTTAGAACTCTGATTCTTCAAAACTTTTAAGGAACATTGAAATATCTTCGTAGTACATGTTTAATTATTCTATCCATCTATCCTTCCAGTGTCGCGCCAGCCCCAGCAAGAATACAGCGCGAGGCAAAAACAATCCCTGAGCGGGGTGCCAGCTCCTGGCTAGCGTTGTACTTGTACTTATAAGTACAAACAGTTCTACAAGGAGCACTTTATGGACTGATTGATTGCGTTTGTAGTTCTTGGGATGAAACTGTTTTTGAACCGCAAGGTCAGTACAGGAAAGGCTCTGAATCATTTGCCATATGGGAGCAGTTCAAATAGGCAGCATGGCTAAGGCAGCGTATATTGATAATTCTCTTTCCGATCAGCTGCTGTAGAGCTGTAATTCCACATTAAGATACAGTGATATAAATACTCCGAGTGGTGCAGTGAGAGTAATATGGAAAAAGATGATCCGCTGTGGCAACCCCTAACAGGAGCAGCTGAAAGAAGAAGAAGAAGGTGCAGTGAGAGTAACAACGCTAAAGCAACTATGGTATTTGAAATAGTTTGGCCATTCTGTGCACCATTATATTGTTACAGGTTAATTACAATCAGATGCATTAAACTAATAAACAATATGCGGTTAATTTCAGTGTGTATGATAAAGTCGCGTCAGGGATGAGGATCTTAAAATGAAAGGGAAACCACACTGGAACAAAAGCACTGCTTTGACAAGGGACAATTGGGTGCTGCCAATTTGCAAAACTGAGCAGAGAACTTGCGTACGCCAGGATTTGAGCTAGCGTGAAAATGTGTGTGTCTTTACGGCAAGTTTTATACATCGCAATTTGAGAGTGGAAATGGGCGTGCGTAAAATTTTCGTGTATACGCACCATTTATACATGAGACCCCAGGACATTTCCATATTTCTAAATTGACGTTTCTGGGCTGGTCAGACAGCCGTGCACACCTTTTCAAATTCTCATTAGTAAATGTACACGCATTTAGTAGCTCTGTAAAAAGACAACTCCTCTCCAAGTGTTATAATCCCACTTTGAGTGCAGTTATCCACTCAAGGGGAAAAGGAGGCAACTCATCCCTAAATGGTGAAATTGCAATGAATCACAAATTCTTGCATCCATTTTCTTAACCTGATCACTGCATTTAAACTTTTTGCTATGGCCACAAAACGTAAAAGAACAAAGAAAAGTGGTGCTGAGGAAATAAAGATTAATTGGAAAAAATGTGATGGAGGAGAATGCAGCGTAATGTATGAAAATATCAGCTTTATTCAGAATAAGTGAGAAAAGTTTTCATTCATTGAATTGGGATAATTGCTTTGGTTCCCAACTTCAGTAGCACTAGGGGACATCAAAGTAGCTAGCTAGCTACAGTAGCAAATGTGATTGGCCTTACAATTTGTTATACTACTCATGCTGTGTCTACATGAGTCACAGTTGGTGGATTGCAGGTGGGTCACGAGTAACCATTTCAGACACTGCTGACCGCTGAAGTGCTTGACCCATTTCAGTTTCCTGAAGAAAAACTAATCTCATTTCTCCAAGGAGTAGAAGCCCCTGCTCTTCGATTGCTGCTTCTTAAACCTAAAAAGGTAAATCTGGATCCTGGGACCATAAACGTTTGAGAAACATTGGACTAGCTAACACTGACGTGGAGTGCTTCATATGGTGGTTAACTTCAGTTTACTAAATAACATGCAGTAGTAGTAACTTAACACTGCTTTCATAGGTAGCTTTAGGCTTTAGAATGTTGGTTCTGTGTAGCCTGTTGAGAAAGGGAAACTCTTTAATTAATGCACGATGCAAGTATTAAGAAACCAAAACATTAACTGCTATGAGTGCCCAGAGAGAACAAAACACTGCCCGTGTTTGTTAGTTCTTCTCCAACTAGCAGCCACACAGAGTCAGCTCAGTGATGCTAATGAGGCAGGGGGTGGAGGTAGCAAAGAAAGGGCAGCAATAAGTATGTGGAACATTGTGGTTCTGTGGTGCAAGCTTTGATACTTTGCACATTCCACAGTCCGAAGATTTTGATCCCACCTCCAACAATTCTCAAGACAGAGCATGTTGTGGATATGTTAAGAGTGACTGGAAAGGTAGCTTTAATTATAAAGAGTACAAATTTGAAAATACCTATACTCTACAAGAGAACACTGTTGACCATGGCAACTTGTTGCTCCAACATCTACATAAGTGCGTGGAAAAGAGAAAGAAACAGCTTGTATTTGTTTGCAGTTACCACGATGGCCTAGTAATAAATAAGGTGATTTGATTTAATAAATAATGTTTAATAAAACATTTTACATGGTTTATCACTTATACTTTCATATTCAAACAAATTACCTTTCAGTTTTTCTTGGGCTATTTCAACTAGTTTATGATCTGCTTTGGAGCCGTGAAGCCCAGGATAATGTAAAAAGAAATGCGAGTAACACACAGCCAAGGTGAGTGAATCACAGCACATGAACACAGAGGTGCACCTTGCAGCAATCAGCGAAAGGCTGCCATGAGGACAGTGTCTGAACAGAGCCTCAGCTATAGAAATAACGTCAGACCATGTCCTTTTCTGCTGTATGTGTCAAGGTTTACATCGAATGACTGTGTAAATGATCTGATGTTAGTGTTATTGGAACAAAATTGTAAAGTGTCCTAGATTGTATATGTAAATTTCCTAAAGTGGCTGTTCATTAAGACAAGGACATATGCATTTTAGGTAATTGACTAAACAAAGCATTGTGTGCATTTGCGTAGCCCATTTGATTAATATTGTAGTAACAAATATGTCCAGCAGAAAATACTGTGGTCCCCGGCCGGGGCTGGAGCCCGGCCGGGACACCCAGGAGGATGAGAGGAGGGTTTGTGCCTCCTCCAGACCGCGAAGGGGCGTCCGTCCTGGTTCTGTTGGGGACCACGGGTGGAGGGCTTGGAAGCCCAGCCCTGTAGGGGCCCGTGGCCACCGCCAGGCAGCGCCCCGATGCCGGTTTATCCCGTGGGGTCCCCAGCCGGGGCTTGAGCCCGGCCGGGACGCCCAGGAGGACGAGAGGAGGGCTTGTGCCTCCTCCAGACCGCGAGGGGGCGTCCGTCCTGGTTCTGTTGGGAGCCACAGGTCGAGGGCATGGAAGCCCTACCCTGTAGGGGCCCGTGGTCACCGCCAGGCGGCGCCCCAATGCCGGTTTATCCCATACGGTCCTCGGCTGGGGCTGGAGCCCGGCCGGGACGCCTTGGAGGACTAGAGGAGGGCGAGTGCCTCCTCCAGACCTAGAGGGGGCGTCCGTCCTGGTTATGCAGGGGGCCTCGGGTACAGGGCTTGGAAGCCCAACCCTGTAGGGACCCGTGGCCACCGCCAGGCGGCGCCCCAGGGCCTAATTATCCCAGGAGCCCGGCACTTCCGCCACACCAGGAAGTGCCGGGGGGAAGACTTTATGTGGCGCCCGGAGAGCTGCCAGGAGGACAGCCGACACTTCCGCCACGCTGGGGCGTGGCCAAGGAGCGGATACTGGGAACACCTGGGGCTCATCCGGGGGCATTATATAAGGGGCCGCCTCCCTCCAGTCATTGGTGGAAGTTGGGAGGCAGAAGGACTGAGCTTGCGGAAGGACTGGAGGCGGCCAGGAAGGCACAAGAGACTGTGGGCCTGGACATTGGGGAAATTGGTGCAAGAAGGCACTGGGGGTGCACGTGAGAAAACTGTAAATAATAGTGTATATAAATAAATGGTGTGTGGTGAAAATAGGATGTCCGTCTGTCTGTGCCAGGGCCAGCGTTCACAATGTAAAGTGAGAAAGACAGTAAGTCTTATACTAAAGTAAAGTATAGTAACACAATAGTTCTGCTTCTTTATTATACAACACTGCTAGAGAGAGTTTTGGGTAATTCAACAGGAGTTTCAAGACCATTACTGATGAAAGGGTGGGAAGACCCATCCAGTGTACTATTTTGCCACTGTAACCATCACTAGCAACAGTGAAATGAATGTGAAGGGGATTAAGAATTATCCCAGCATTTTCAAAGTAGAATTAAGTAAGTAAAAAACATAAATCAAATGGCACCTCCGTAAAATCTCAGACCTCTGACAAAAATTGAGTTTCTTTTGTTCTTTCTTGCGTTTCCATTGCCTTGGATCTCTTTCAAAAAATGTTAGACTCAGACCTGTCACTATTTTCTGAATATGCTTAAACAACATTCTTTCTTGTAATAGTAGTTGTTAACGATTGTAAGGTACTGTATCTATCCAACCATGTGTTAATGTGGAAGCACACCTAGCAAAACACGCTGTTATTACATCCATATGATGGGATCTTTAAGAATGCAGAAGTGTGACATAAACTATAGAACCACACCAAAATTTAAAGAGTAACAAAAGAAAAACAAATGACAACAAAAAAGGTATACAATACATATAAGACTGCTCCTATGATTGATCAACCTGAAAATATGTCTAATTTGTTACAATAATATTGAAATTTGCTATAATGTAACTAGATTAACCTGATAAATTAGTCCATCCATCCATCCATCCATCCTCTTCCGCTTATCTGAGATCGGATCGCGGGGGCAGCAGCTTGAGCAGAGATGCCCAGACCTCCTTCTCCCGGCCACTTCTACTAGTTTTTCCGGGGGAATCCCGAGGCGTTCCCAGGCCAGCTGAGAAACATAGTCATTCCCGAATAGACTTTTCCATGGAGGCTGAGGAGTGTGATCCCTCTGTAGTTGGAACACACCCTCTGGCCCCCTTTCTTAAAGAGGGGGACCACCACCCCGGTCTGTCAATCCAGAGGCACTGTCCCTGATGTCCATGCGATGTTGCAGAGGTGCATCAACCAAGACAGTCCTACAACATCCAGAGCCTTGAGGAAATCCGGCGTATTTTATCCACCCCCGGAGCCCTGCCACCAAGTTTTTTGACCACCTCAGAGTCCCCAGGCTCTGCTTCCTCATTGGAAGGCATGTTAGTGGGGTTGAGGAGGTCTTTGAAGTACTCCCCCCACTGACCCACAACATCCTGAGTCGAGGTCAGCAGTGTACCATCCCCACCATACACAGTGTTGACACTGCACCGCTTTCCCCTCCTGAGATGCCGGATGGTGGACCAGAATCTCTTCAAAGCCGTCCGGAATTCGTTCTCCATGGCCTCCCCAAACTCCTCCCACACCCAAGTTTTTGCCTCAGTAACCACCGAAGCTGCATTCCGCTTGGCCTGCCAGTACCTATTAGCCTCCAGAGTCCCACAAGACAAAAGGGTCCTGTAGGACTTCTTCTTCAGCTTGACGGCATCCCTCACCACCGGTGTCCACCAACGGGTTCGGGGATTGCCGCCACGACAGGCACTGACCACCTTACGGTCTCAACAATAGAGGCACGGAACATGGCCCATTCGGACTCAATGTCCCCCACCTCCCTCGTAACGTGGTCAAAGTTCTGACAGAGGTGGGAGTTGAAGCTTCTTCTGACAGGGGATTCTGCCAGACATCACCAGCAGACCCTCACAATACATTTGGGCCTACATCCTCCCCCACTATCAAAGCCAACTCACCTCCAGGTGTTGATCAGTCGACAGCTCTGTCCCTCTCTTCACCCGAGTGTACAAGACATGTGGCCACAAGTCAATTGTAGTGCCATGGTGCCAGGTGCACATATTGACACTCCTATGCTTGAACATGGTGTTTGTTATGGACAATCCGTGACAAGCACTGAAGTCCAATAACAAAACACCACTCGGGTTCAGATCAGGAGGGCCATTCCTCCCAGTCACGCCCTTCCAGGTCTCACTGTCATTGCCCACGTGAGCATTGAAGTCTCCCAGCAGAACAAAGGAGTCCCCAGAAGATGTGCCCTCTATCACTCCCTCCAGGGACTCCAAAAAGGGTGGGTACTCTAGACTGCTATTCGGTGCATACACGTAAACAACAGTTATGACCCATCCCCCCATCCGAAGGTGGAGGGAGGCTACCCTTTCGTTTACTGGGATGAACCCCAATGAACAGGCTCCAAGTTGGGGGGCAATAAGTATGCCCACACCTGCTTGCCGCCTCTCACCGGGGGCAACTCCAGAGTGGTAGAGAGTCCAGCCCCTCTCAAGGAGATTGGTCCACGCTGTGCGTCGAGGTGAGCCCAACAATATCTAGCCGGAACCTCTCGACCTTGCGCATTAGCTCGGGCTCCTTCCCCTTCAGAGAGGTGACATTCCAACCCCCAGGAGCCAGCTTCTGTAGCCAAGGATTGGACTGCCAAGGTCAATTCACAATGCACCCAACCTCCTTGGTCCCTCCTACAGGTGGTGAGTCCTTGGGAAGGGGGACGCACGTTGCCTCTTCCAGCTGTGCCTGGCGGAGCCCCATGAGCGCAGGTCCAGCCACCAGGCGCTCGCCATCGAGACCCACCTCCAGGCCTGGCTCCAGAGGGGGGCCCCAGTGACCTGCATCCGGGCAAGGGAAAACGCCATCCAAAATTTTTATTCTTCATGGTAGGTTTTCTGAACCGCTCTTTGTCTCGTCCCTCACCTAGGACCAGTTTACCTTGGGTGACCCTACCAGGGGCATAAAGCCCCCGACAACAGAGCTTCTAGGATCATTGGGACACACAAACCCCTCAACCACGATAAGACAGCTCGATTAGTAAAGCTGGTAAAGTGTGAGTGCAAAGTTTTCAGTTTTGGACACAATAAAAATTAATAGGATAATGTTTCTGGTACAGGTATAGAAAAAGAAGCTTTTTATTTAATTATTTTTAATATTTACAATTTTTAAACACTGCAATAATTGTATGATTATTAGTGATATTTTAATCAGAATGGCTTCCACTTAAACATGCTAGTAATTTTTTGATATTTTGTTAAAGGGTGGTGAAAATTAACCAACTTGTTATGAAACCATGTTGTTTTCTAAAATCAGTTCTAATGCTAGGATATTTGCAATACAAAAGCATCTGGACAGTTGGATTCTTGGAAAAACTACATTAGTTTCCTGTAAAATATATAATTATGTTGGACACGTCTAAACATTTTCGAAAGATTACTTCTAAAAAATCTGAAAAACAGGAAATGTTTTTCAAATGTCAGAATGGTAGATTAGTCATTGTTGCACAAGAAGCAGGATTATTTGATCAAATATTCTTTTAATGACATGCTTTTATATTGGAACAATAACAGAGACGAGCAGT
Organism: Polypterus senegalus; assembly: GCF_016835505.1. Lineage (NCBI taxonomy): Eukaryota > Metazoa > Chordata > Cladistia > Polypteriformes > Polypteridae > Polypterus > Polypterus senegalus. The sequence goes on from NC_053155.1 coordinate 153,711,833, forward strand.
GCTAGTCAAAACATCATTTTTCCTTTAAACTACAGTAATTATTAGTGCTACATAGAAGGCATTTTAAGCAAATACATTGTTATTGCTTGGATAAACTATAATAAACACTGTACATGTCAACTTTGTCATAAAGTGACAGAAGCTTCATTAAGTATTTAACATCACATAATTAGCATGACTGGCCATGACTAGTTTTTCTTGTTGAACTTTTCATTTATCGATTACTAGCAAAATACCCGCGCTTCGCAGCGGAGAAGTAGTGTGTTAAAGAAGTTATGAAAAAGAAAAGGAATCATTTTAAAAATAACGTAACATGATTGTCAATGTAATTGTTTTGTCACTGTTATGAGTGTTGCTGTCATATATATACACATATATAAACATATATACATATACATATATACATATAAACATATCTACATACAGTATACACATATCTACACATACACATATCTATATATACATATACACATCTACATATGTATACATATATATATATTGTCACACACGTGTGCATGGGAAGCAGCTGAAGGGCTTAGACAATACTGTTTCTACATCTGCCCAGGGGAATGCGCTGGCGCTCTTTCTGAGTTCTCTGCAGGTCTTACCGGAAATCCCACCAGGAGCCGCCATTTCCAGGAAGGACACATCACTTCCGGTGCTGGCCCCAAGAATGAGGTCACTTCCGGTTCCGGCCCCAAGGATGATGTCACTTCCAGTTCCGGCCCAGAGTACGACATCATTTCCGCCCTCTGTGCTATAAAGCTCACTGCCTTTGCTTAGGCAGGCAGTTCTGTTTTGGACTCTGTTGTGTAAACAACTGTTTAAAAATGCCTCAAAGACTTTTGCAGCCGGGAAACCGCATTAAACGGGTGGCTGCCCCAAACCTTTCCACGCCTCTGGTCTCCAGTTCTTACAATATACACATATCAACATATATATACACATACATATACATACTGTCACGCACGCGCGAGTAGGAGGCCGCGGACGGACCTTAAACCTCTTCGAAAGACGTTCGCCGGCAGGGAGTGGCGGGTACTAACCTTTCTCCTTTAATGTCTTCCAGGAAAAGAAAGTCTTTCCTGACGTCAGCAGTCCCATCCTCCCTCACGGTTCCTTCCCAGCATTCCTCCACTTCCGGCTCTTCCCCTATAAAATGGCCGCCGACGCCTCAGAATGGCGTTGCGCATATGAACTGTTTGTTTATATTTGACCTGATTTTTGATTTATTGAATTGTGGATTGTCTGCAATATACGGGGCCGGAAAACCCCAAACCTTTATGCTGTTTGTTGTTACATCTTTTACAATACATACATACAAATAAATATACATATATATACACACATACACATACATACATACATACACACACATATATATATATATATATATACACAGACACATATATACATATATACAGATCTACTTATATATACTTATCTACATATATACACACATATATATACACATATCCACATATATTTCTATACATATATATAGGGCACTACCTACAACCACACGCTCATTCAGGAAGTGGTCCCCTGAGGCAGAACAGGCTCTGAGAGATTGCTTTGGAACTACAGACTGGGATATATTGCTGGGGTCACAGAGTGAGAACATTGAAGAGGCTGTTGAATGCACAACTGATTACATCAACTTCTGTATGGACATTGTAGTTCCAGTAAGAACAGTACGCTGCTATGCTAACAACAAGCCATGGATTACAAGTGACATCAAAGGCCTTTTGAACCAGAAGAAAAGGGCTTTTAAAGGCAGTGATCGGCATGAGCTCAAGCGCGTGCAGAAGGAACCCCGAGTCCAGCTCAGGGCAGCGAAAGAGCAGTACAGGAGAAAGCTGGAGCAGAAGTTGCAGAAGAACAGCATGAAGGAAGTGTGGGATGGGATGAAGATTATCACTGACTGCAGCTCGAATCGGGGTGCCGCCATCGAGACAGGCGTGGAGAGAGCAAACCAAATGAACAACTTCTTTAATAGGTTTGATCACGCTAACCCACTCTCACCTCGGAGTCCTGCATCCTCCAACCATCCTTCTACTGATACCGGCATAGGTGAGACATCCCCACCCACAATTATAGCAGCCCATGTGAGCAGAGAGCTGAGAAGACTTCGTGCCAGCAAAGCAGCGGGTCCAGATGGTGTATCGCCACGACTGCTGAAGGCCTGTGCGTTGTAACTGGGGATTCCTCTACAGTGCATCTTCAACCTGAAGTTGGAACAGGGGAGAGTCCCAAGGCTTTGGAAAACATCTTGTATCACCCCTGTCCCAAAGGTATCACGTGAGCTGAATGACTTCCGGCCTGTTGCTCTGACGTCACATCTGATGAAGACCATGGAGCGGCTACTGCTTCACCACCTGAGGCCAGAGGTCCGCCACGCCCTCGACCCTCTGCAGTTCGCATAACAGGAGAAGGTGGGAGCGGAGGATGCCATCATCTATATGCTACACCGATTCCTCTCCCACTTGGACAGAGGCAGTGGTACTGTAAGAATTATGTTTTTGGACTTCTCTAGTGCCTTCAACACCATCCAACCTCTGCTCCTTAGAGACAAGCTGACAGATGGGAGTAGACTCACACCTGGTAGCATGGATCGTGGACTATCTTACAGACAGACCTCAATATGTGCGTCTTGGGAACTGCAGGTCTGACATTGTGTTCAGCAATACAGGGGCGCCACAGGGGACTGTACTTTCTCCGGTCCTGTTCAATCTATATACATCAGACTTCCAATATGACTCGGAGTCCTGTCACGTGCAAAACTTCGCTGGTGGAACTGCTTTTGTGGGCTGCATCAGGAGTGGGCAGGAGGAGGAGTACAGGAAGCTAATCAAAGACTTTGTTAAATGGTGCGACTTAAACCACTTACATCTTAACACCAGCAAGACCAAGGAGCTGGTGGTGGATTTTAGGAGACCCAGGCCCCTCATGGACCCTGTGATCATCAGAGGTGACTGTGTGCAGAGGGTGCAGACCTATAAATATCTGGGAGTGCAGCTGGATGACAAATTGGACTGGACTGCCAATACTGATGCTCTATGTAAGAAAGGTCAGAGCCAACTATACTTTCTGAGAAGGTTGGCATCCTTCAACATCTGCAATAAGATGCTGCAGATGCTCTACCAGACGGTTGTGGCGAGTGACCTCTTCTACGCGGTGGTGTGCTGGGGAGGCAGCATAAAGATGAAAGATGCCTCACACCTGGACAAACTTGTTAAGAAGGCATACTCTATTGTAGGAGTAAAGTTGGACAGTTTAACATCTGTGGCAGAGCGACGGGCACTAAGCAAACTCCTGTCAATCACGAATAATCCACTGCATCCACTTAACAGTGTCATCTCCAGGCAGAGGAGTAGCTTCAGTGACAGACTTTTGTCACTGTCTTGCTCCACTGACAGATTGAGGAGATCGTTCCTCCCCCACACTATGCGGCTCTTCAGTTCCACCCGGGGGAGTAAATGCTAGCATTATTTAAAGTTATTGTCTGCTTTTACATGCATTTATATTACTATTTAATTTAATATTGTTTTTTTTTAATCAGTTTACTGCTGCTGGATTATGTGAATTTCCCCTTGGGATTAATAAAGTATCTATCTATCTATCTATCTATCTATCTATACATATATATATACATATATATACATATCTACATATATACAGGTATATATATATATACACATACATACATACATACATACATATATATATACATATATATACTGTATATAGCAAAATCCCCATGCTTCGCAGCGACGAAGAACTGCTTTTAAATCTTTATTAGGAAGAAAAGAAAATCTTTTTAAACTGAGAGAAAATATACCAATAACTATCTGTTAAGGATCTCTTTGTATACCACGTAGTCAGTTCAGCACTCCGGTTGTAATATGACCAAGCTGTGCACTGAGATTACTTTTGAGAATGCAACGTATAGTTTTGTCTAGGAGAAAAGCAATGTTGCCTCAAATCAATGGCAACCTTTTGTAGGGTCTGTCCCTGAGACTTATTACTTGTCATCGCGCAGCAGAGCCTTACTGGAAATTGGAGGCATCTGAATTGAAATGGGAGATCAGAGGGTATAAAGGGGATGCGAGGAATACATTGAGTGTGGAGAAACTCTAGAGACAGCGTGTGTATTAACTTGTGGATTTTTCTGTGAGTATTTGGTGGCAGCGTGACGAAGTTGCTTCTGCAAGACCGCGTTAGCTATGGAGCTCAGCTCGGAGCATATTCTTTTCCTACCTTGTCAATTGTGTAATGCGTTTTTTGAACAGGTTTGATGCATGGAAGTGATCACTTGTACTGCGTTCAGTCAGTTCACGTGAGCTGCTCTCTTGTGTGATGTTGCGATGTCCACGGCTTTATTTAATGTTAGTTAAGACCCGGCACTTAAAAGTTTCTCGCTACAGCAATTTTAACTCCGTTACAAAGTGATCCAAAGTCTCGTTTATACCTCGTGTCTTCTCATTAAACTTGTATCTCGCAAATAAAGTATTCGGTGTTTTTCTTCAGCGCTCTTTGGAGCTCTTCCTTCTTTTCTACGTATTGCGGTCACAGTCAGTTCACGTGATTACATGGGAAGCGTTATGATGTCACACGCAGCTCCGCCCCCCACGTCCATCGAGCTAAAGTCCATTACAGTATATGGAGAAAAATAGGTTCTAGTTATGACCATTACGCGTAGAATTTCAAAATGAAACCTGCCCAACTTTTGTAAGTAAGCTGTAAGGAATGAGCCTGCCGGAGTTGGTCTCGTCCGATGCGAGAGATGGACGTCTGAAGTGGAGCTCCGCTAGCAGTGGTGCTATTTTTCATATTATTTGCTTATCTTTTAACCTTAAAGCGCCACTGCATGGGGGCTTGATGTGCTTTGGACGTGCTCTGTCTCTGGGTATGTCAGAGGACTGGGACTGCATGAAGTGGGTTTTAGCCTCACCTGGGGAGGCAAAAAGGGAGGGTGGGGGGTTAAGGGGGGAAGAGAAAGAGAGCAGGCTTGATCTATACCTAATCTATCATCTCAATCTTTATAATTATAACTATCAACGTAATAATAAGCTGCATGGCAACAACTCTTGGGGGAATAGGAAATTAAGACCTAAACTATTTCACTTCCAGTTAAGACTATAATATGACACCAAAAACTCAGAATCAGTGTCTCCATGATGGGACAGTTAACTTCGTAAGCTGGAATGTTAAAGGCCTGAATCACGAATTAAAGAGAAAGAAAGTACTTTCTCACCTAACAGGTCTAAATGCTAAAATAGTATTTTTACAGGAAACCCACTTACTAAGTAAGGATCAGTTCCGGCTGCAAAAGACTGGACTGGCCAAATGTTCCATTCTAGTTTTACAAAGAAAACTAGAGGGGTGGGAATTCTCATACATAGAACAGTACCATTTGTAGCATCAGATGTAGTATTGGATCCTGAAGGGAGATATGTGATGGTCATGGGAGACTTATCTAACTGTAAAATGATTTTGATAAATGTTTATGCACCTAATGTTGATGATAAGGAATTTATACAAAATTTATTTGCATCCATTCCCAATCTGAACACTCATAAACTTATAATGGCTGGGGACTTTAATTGTGTTCTAAATCCACTTTTAGATAAGACTTCCTCCCCAGGGGGACGCAACTAACACCGCAAAGATAATTACAAAGTTTATAACTGATCACAACTTATCAGATCCCTGGAGGTTTTAAACCCAAATTCAAGAACATATTCTTTCTACTCACCAGTACATCATTGCTACTCAAGGATTGATTACTTCTTTATAGATAATAACTTCTTGCCTAAGATTAAATCTTGTAAATACGATGCTATTGTTATTTCAGACCATGCTCCGATGATCTTGGAGCTGAAATTACTAAGCCCCATACACTCACCCCGAGATGGCGTCTCAATCCGCTTCTATTAGCTGACGAGAATTGTACTGAATTTATATCCAAACAAATTGAATTCTTTCTAGAGACAAATACATCCCCTGAGATCTCTGCAGGAATACTCTGGGAAACTCTTAAGGCCTTCTTAAGAGGACAGATTATCTCATATCTTTCCCACAGAAATAAATCCGAAGCGAAGAAAGTAGCAGAGATAAAAGCGAAATTACTAAAATAGATGAAGAACATGCCAGACTACCAAGCGAGACTCTACATAAGAGGAGGCAGGCTCTACATTCAGAATTAAACCTCTTGACAACTAAAGAAACCGAACAACTAATTTACAAATCCAGACATCATTATTATGAACATGGAGAGAAAGCTAATAAGCTTTTAGCGCAACAAATTCACAAGCAAGATGTATAACGCAATCTCGTAATTACTAACACTAACGGAGATAAAATCATCGAACACAAAAATATAATGTACACTTTTAGAGACTACTATAAATCCCTATATACTACTGAGTTTAAAGAAGACAATATACAATCTAATGCATTTCTGGATAAATTACAGATACCACAAATTGACGCTATTAGTGTGGAGGAGCTCGATAAACCTCTGTCATTATCAGAATTACTGGATGCTATAAAGTCACTCCAAGGTGGAAAAGCAGCAGGCCCTGACGGCTACCCTGCAGAGTTTTACAAGAAATTCTCCGCTCAGCTAGCTCGCCTCCTATTAGCAACATTTACAGAAGCCAGAGATAACCAATCTCTTCCACAAACCTTTCGCCAAGCACTAATCACTGTCTTTCCAAAACAAAATAAGGACTTATTACAATGTGCATCATACAGACCAATTTCACTTCTGAATAACGACGTTAAAATACTCTCTAAAATCATAGCTAGAAGGATGGAGAAAGTGCTCCCCTCAGTAATATCACAAGACCAAACTGGATTTATTAGGGGCCGACACTTATCTTCAAATCTTGACGCCTGTTTAATGTAATATACTCACCAACTAAATCAAACACCCCAGAAATATTATTATCATTGGATGCAGAAAAAGCATTCGACATGATTGAATGGAAATACCTTTTACTATTTTGGAGAAGTTTGGGTTTGGCCCAACATTTGTGCATGGATTAAATTACTGTATACTAACCCAGAAGCTTCAGTTTGCATCAATAACATTTGCTCAGACTACTTTAAACTAGAACGTGGCACAAGACAAGGATGCCCTTTGTCACCACTGCTGTTTGCAATTGCCATTGAACCACTGGCAATACATTGTCGAAATACTGATCAGATAAAGGGGATTAGCAGAGAAGGACTGGAACAGAAAATCTCATTATATGCAGATGACATGGTACTGTATATATCGGACCCAGAAAATTCTGTGCCTGCAGTCTTAGCAGCACTCACAGAATTTCAAAAGCTCTCTGGTCCAGAATTAATCTGAATAAAAGTGTACTCTTTCCGTGAATTCGCAAGCATATAATATTAGATTAGACACCCTTCCTTTTATCATTGCAGAACAGTTTAAATACCTCGGGTAAACATCACAAGTAAACATAAAGCTCTTTATCAACAAAATTTCGTGTCTGCATGGAAAAAATTAAACAAGACTTGCATAGATGGTCAACTCTTCATCTCACTCTAGCTGGAAGAATTAACACTGTTAAGATGAATATTCTTCCTAAGCTCCTTTTTATTTCAAAACATACCAATATACATTAATAAATCGTTTTTAAGCAATTAGATTCAACAATAACCTCATTTATTTGGAATTCTAAACATCCACGCATCAAAAGAGCGACCCTACAAAGACAAAAGGCAGAAGGCGGCATGGCTCTACCTAACTTCCAGTTTTATTACTGGGCGCAAATATACAGTCGATAAGAACCTGGACACAAATAGAAGAACATACACAGGCATGGACCGCAATAGAAGTAAAATCCTGCAGTACTTCTTTGTATTCCTTGCTTTGTGCTCCAATAAACACACGTTATCGGCAATACACTAATAACCCAATTGTGCTCCACTCACTTAGAATCTGGAACCAATGTAGAAAGCATTTTAAGACGGAGAAGCTTCTTTCTGTGGCACCCTGCAAAAGAACCACCTCTTTCAACCCTCACAAACATATGCAGTTTTAATATCTGGAAAAATTTGGAATTAACTTGCTTAGAGATCTTTATATAGACAACGTCTTTGCATCCTATGAACAATTACATTCCAAATTTAACATTCCAGCTACAAATTTCTTTCACTATCTTCAAATCAGGAACTTTGTTAAACAGAACCTTCCAGATTTTCCTCATCTTGCACCCTCATCCACGCTGGAAAAATTATTGCTCAATTTCAAGGAGTTAGACTCCATCTCTACAATATATAAAATCCTTTTACAATCCCTTCCTTTCAAAGATCCAAGAGGACACTGGGAAAATGACCTCTCAATTAATATATCAGAAAAGGAGTGGAAAGTAGCAATGCAGGGAATTCACTCAAGCTCCATATGCAAAGCATACAATTATACAACTCAAAATTATATATCGAGCACATCTGTCTCGACTAAAACTCTCCAAAATGTTTCCAGGGCATGATCCAACCTGTGAACGCTGCAAAAGCCCCAGCCTCACTAGGTCACATGTTCTGGGCCTGCACCAAATTAACATTATTCTGGACAAAAATTTTTAATTACCTCTCAGACAGTCTTGGACTCACAATCCCTCCTAACCCATTAACAGCTGTGTTTGGGGTTCTTCCAGAGGGTCTTAAAGTGGAGAAAGACAAACAAATTGTGATTGCATTCACTACACTGTTGGCACGCAGACTTATTCTGATAAACTGGAAGAACCCAAACTCTCCTCTTTAAGTCAGTGGGAAACTGATGTGTTATATTATTTAAAATTGGAAAAATCAAATACTCAGTTAGAGGATCTGTGCAGACTTTTTCAAAACATGGCAGGATCTAATCAGTAATATTTTGAAATGATTTATAAAGCACAGAGAATTTGTTGATTTAGGTATTTTTTAAAAGCCTTAAATTTTACACCGTTTGGCTTGCTCTCTCTCTCAAGGGTGGGGATTGATCTGTTCTTAGCATAATTTTTTTTTTTTTTTGTAAAACTTGATTGCTATGTATTGATTGTAATAAAATTAATAAAATAAAAAAAAAAAAAAAGGAATGAGCCTGCCAAATTTCAGCCTTCTACCTACACGGGAAGTTGGAGAATTAGTGATGAGTGAGTGAGGGCTTTGCCTTTTATTAGTATAGATGTAACCCAGTGTTTCCCAACCTCGGTCCTGGGGGCACAATGTGGCTGCAGGTTTTTGTTCCAACCAGATTCATAGTGACAACTCCTGATAACACTGATCTCATTTAATTAGGTGGTATTTTTTTCTCTTATTCTACAGTATATTCAGAAAATCACTGCAACATGATTTTTACATTTGTAGGACATTTAGAAAGATTTCTACTTTTGCATAGATTTAAATGTGGCATAAACAATTACTCTTGCTAAGAAAACAAGCTCTTTGAACTCTAAGCCTTATTGGGCTTTCAACACATTTAGTCCAGAGATGAAACTGATGCATTTCAAGTTTGTGAGAAGGCAACAGATGTTCACAGCAATCTCTTCTATTCAAAGACAACAAATGTTTGAGTTCTAGATGAACTTGTTCGACCCTACCCTTATGTGACAGGTATAATGAATCTTTAAAGCTCCCCAGATATATTTTCTGAAAAGAAAAACTGTTATCCTCCAAAGCAATGGCTAATTATTTTATTTTATCTGCATGGATTCCCCAAAATTACAATGTCAGGTGAGTGATTTTATGAATCAGCGAGTTTATTTTTCTTTTTTATTCCAGAATGTGTAAAGCAATTAAGTTATCCTTTGGTTGTTACCCATAGCCTAATTAGCAGATATACACATAACCCAAGAGCTGGATTCTTTTGTAGATTCTTGTTGCTGAAGTTTAAACTGACTGGAACAAATGTTTACAAAGCACATTTGCCAGAAATACACACAATGAGTGTTTTTGTCTGTAAATGATATGCCATTCCAGACGCCTCTTCCAAGATTTCCAGGTTATAAGTTATTAGACACATAGGACCACTTTTGCACATTATGTATTTCCCAGTGTATTTAAAATCTGTCTCTCTTTTCATATGCCCTTGTCATACACGTTACCTCATCATCCTGAATGTGAGGTGCAAATGATCCTTTTAACTTGAACAGGGTGGGTGGTCAAGGGCATTACCTTGAACATTTACAAGGTCCTTAACAGAGATCTTCAGTCCCTGCTGGCTATTTACACATTTCAGTACTTTGATCAATTTTCCACCTCATGCATTTAAGCATGATAGATGTATGCATCTGAATGTTTTGTTGCTGTGTGTGGTTTCACAGTTGCCTACATATTATTTTATTGTTACTGATGTTTATCTTTATTTTTTGTTTTCATTGACTAGCTTTATCCTACTGCCTTCTGTCACCACAGCAATCATCATGCTCACATATTGTATATGAATGCATATGGGTTTAATTGTATTCATCATGTACATAAGTGACTTTTTCGATTGCCAATCTATATCTTTGTGACATTTCTTCCCTGTTACTTGCCAAAGTTTTGCATAGTTTTGTTTGCACATTTTGATAGCTGTTTTCTGTGTTTGTGATTTCTTTGCTGTTTGTTTCGGCTTTATTTTACATGGCTTATTTTGCTGACATTTCCTAAGTAATATATTATATTTTAGGGCTGTAGTGATTAGTCAATGTAATCATCCATTAACTAATGTAAAAATAATAATCTGATTTACTTTCTTGATCAACTAATCGCTTCCTTCCCTCTACACCAAATTTTGCATTGTTGATAGTGTGCACTGCATTCTGCCAAGGAAGGTTCCAGCAAATATCAATCTAAGTCTCTTCTGGGTGGAAATATTTTGCTAAAAAAAGTTTTTTGTTAGATATATAAAACACATTCCGCAGCAGGACTAGTTCCATACAAGAGTACCATGGAACCACTGCATAGGACAATAATTTAACCATCTGACTATCGTTTCATGAAGTGAAGCCAATTAGCTTGGGAAACTGATGTTCATTATGTATGTTGGGACAAAATCTAGAGGCACAATATGTTTGATATTTTCTTGGATAAGATAGATAAATACAGTCAGTCTGCTAAGTGCACTTGCCACCTTTACTACATACAATTGCACTGTAAATAATGATGAAAATAGATAGGAAAGCTAAATATGTTGGCAAAAACATTGTTAAAATAGGTCCCTTCTGGAAAATTTCATCATACTAAAGCAAGAGAAGTGCGTTAAAAGAGACATCAAGCTTTGAATTGAAGACCCACTTCCCCTTTCATTCATTAGCTGGGAGCTCTGCCCAGTCATAGCTTATTCATTGGCTAACATGACACTTTAAGTGATACAGGTCAAATTCTATTATAGTGAATTGCAAAGTAATGAAATTTTCAGAACAACAAATTCTTTTTGTTGGCCTGGACAAATGTTCATACAACATCATGTTCAATGGATTTCATTTTAGCGAAATGTAAATTTCAGTATAATTAAGGTTTTTTTTTACCAAAAAAGGACATCAAAGATGTGTGGTGCAATAAATACTAAATGACGTGCCTATACTTTTGCAGAGTTTCTGGAACCCTGATACAGATTGTCTCTTACTTGTTAGACTAAAGCAAAGTGATAGTCTGTCACAAAATTTCTGGCAGTCTCAGTGAGGCTTGGTGAGAGTGTAGGCACAACATCATACAGATATAGCCGTATTCTAAGGGACGATTTATACTTCACGCTCAGAACGCATACACGCCCCCATAATGGCTGCCACACGTTCCCAACGTTCATTTCACGCATCCTCTGAGCAGGTCCTCAGAAATTAGCATGACGCGTGCGCGAGTTGCAGTACCAGCAAAAAGTCGGGGGGCGCATTGTGGTAAAAGTCGGAATGTGACATCAGTGTCTCTGTTTACTATCTACATGTGACGGAAAGCCTCTATGCAGATCTCATGCTCAGATGTGGTGAAGCAAAATGCCAACATACAGATGCATTCGTGGTGCTTTTATATTCAAGCATCGCATATTCCTGATCGTAATGACACATACATTTTAAATGTCTTACATACCATCTTTTGTGCCATCTTTTTTTTTTTTTTGCAAGTTAAAAACAGCAACATAATATATAGCGCTGTATTTGAGCCACTAAGAAAAAAATAAAGGATACAGTAAAAACGTGTATTTTGTGATTAAAGTGGAAATTTCGGCTTTAATCTCGAAATGTCCACTTTAACCTCGTAGTTTACTTTATCATTAATGCAGACCATCGTAAACGTCATCCCAGTTTTTAATCGCAATGAGCTTCTTGGACCTGACAGCACCGGCAAGCAGCAATAGATCACCACACAGAACAAATTAAATGTATGATATTCCAACTCTCTGCACATTTAGAATCTTTAGATTCATACTTGATATCACTTTCATGATGAAATGCATTAAAGTGTGTATGTTACATTTTACATATAATTTCATTTAAATAATGAATACTGTTAATAATTACACACATGAGGGGAATTATTATACACATGGGGGTGTCACGGTGGCGGAACGATAGCACTGCTGTCTCGCAGGGAGTTATGTTGTTGGTATTTCCTGCTTGTATTCCACACTGTGCTCCGGTTTCCTTCCAAAGATAAGCAGATTTGGGGATTTGGTGCCGCTAAAATGACGCTAGTGTATGTGTGCTTGTATTCACCTTGCGATGAGCGGAGACCTCGTCCAGGGATTATTTCTCCCTCGTGCCCAATGCTTGCTGGAATGGACACATCCCTGGATTGATGGATTTAATCAATAAACATAATTTTCAGAGATATTGTGGTAAGCTGTCATCAGAATTTAATGAGTGTTCTAGGCAATTCACAACACAGAGAAGCTGAACATGTTCTCACCGTGATAATATCTCGCACTGCCAAATGGTGGATTCCTCCAGATTTACGTAAAGTACGTGCGCAAGTATGAACACTACAACGCTTGTGTAGCAGAAGCATCCGCTGCAGCATGCGTCGCGTTGCATGAAGTATAACTCCGGCCTTAGTCAGTGCTCCAATGAGTTGTGTTGTTTGCAGATAATGTACTGTTCAAGTTTCATAGCGCTTCTCAAAGTTTTCTTTGCAATGAACAAAAAAATTGAGAAGCTGCATCAATTTCCATTGAACAAGCTTCATATACAGTTACATCTAACGTCTCATTTTCATTTAAAATATTTTGTGCAGTATGAGTATTTTTCTTTAAGTGCAAAGTCAATGCATTATATACTTGCTTGCTGACCCTGGACTATCCTCAGCACTTTTTGATAATGGGGCCTTATAATCAATTGGTCTCTGCTGCTAAAGCTTTAAGTAAAAACAAATTATAAAAACAGATATACATAAAGTAAATTAAGTAAGAGTTTCAGGAATTTCTATTGAGAGGCAACTGCAGTTTTGCAGTGATTATACCTGAAAAAAATAATATTTTCTGGATATTATTAAGAAGGAGAGAGGAGGGAACTAAGAGAAGGAATATTTCAAGGAACTCGACATATTAGTATGGCAGACATAAATTCAGAAATAGCAGACCAAAAGGCGCCATCGAACATTCCCAGAACATGAGAAAAATGTGTCTACATACATAAATGGCAATTAGGGTCCATAGCCAGCATCATGCTTAAGGGAGTAAGATGTAGCCAGTGTGCATAATTGAACTTGAAACACTGAAAGTTTGGGTTATTAGAGAAAAACAATATTTTTAAGAGAAGACCACACTCCCAGACTGAGAATTTTAGTAGGGACCTATAGAATACATTAAAAAGAGTTGTATTCATTCCATCCACCAGCTTCAAGGTAGAGAAAAAAGTATAAAAGATGTTCAAGGGAGGACAAGGAGGAAGTGACGAAGACAGTGGTATGCCATTAAAATTAACTGAAAAATTAAGCTGTAAGTAGATGAAAAAAGAGGAAATGTGACATTGTAACAGGAACTCGTTGACTGGACTGTTGAGAGCCCAGAAACATCTTAAACATGCTTGAAAGTCAGAGTATTACAACATATCACAGAAGAGAAAGAGATTGGGTTGATAACAATGTGCAAAGCCAAATAGGGCTGTGAGAGTTCCAACCTAGACAAAAAACAGGAAGTTTCTTGACCCGTGGCCAGGTCCCTACAGCATATGAAATAATGGGGTCATAGTTTAATCGTGATTTTAGTTTAAGGGTAAATAATGGAAGGACAGGGAGAAATCTAGGATTTATTATATTAGAGTCATCAGTAAAGGAAGGACTAGGGAATCTATCCAGATCCATACTGGCAGATATACTGTAGCTCCAAATATTGTAATCATACCCCATCCTCACACCTGTCACAAATTAAAGGGAAGGGTCTAATGAAGGGTCTTTTATTATTCCATGTCTCTGATGCATCATAATGCTGCTAATGTGGTGGAAGAGATGCATAGGATCTCTTTTGGCTGCACTTTACAACCAGGTGTGAATCAAGTGCTGAAAGCCGTTGGAGTTGATCGATGTTGAGTGGAGCATTTCATGAAGTGTGAACCAACCAACTCTAAGCTCTAGGCCAAACAAAACCAGTTACACATATTTTATTAAAAAATGTAAAAGAAATGCAGGTCTTAACTCAGAAGTAAAGTAAACTGTATGCTGGTACTGATCCCCTTTGAACAGGGTCCTCATAATGGCACTTTAAACAACTCTTTTAGAAAGTGTGATGCTGCAGAAATGCCTCAGATAAATTGCTTAGAGAGTGATCTTCAATTTAAAAACATGATATATTTTAAAAGTTAAATTGGAGTCTAAACAGTTTTATTTAAAATATTTTTCAGTTCATCTTAAAATATTTCAGAAATCACAAAGGATAACATGTATGCCTGGGGTATTTGTTAGCAGTATTCCCAAGGAACCAGAATCAATCAACATTTATCAGCCTATTCCAGAATTACATGTCTGGGAAGCATTATTTTTTTCATCCAGACAAATTTATCTCTTATTACATAGTGAAGTTTTGTATCAAGGGGTCAAGCAGACAGATGGACAAGATAAAGTACAAATTCGTAAATTTTTTGATGGTTACAGAGGGAGCTCCAGAAAAGAATTTGCCAAGATGTCTAGTGAGACAGACAGAGCAAACAATTCCTCTCATTCCTCTACTGCACTGTGTAAATCAACAATAGCAGAGTGCTGATCGTGGAAAAGGTCATAGAAAATAATTCAGTCACATAGCTCAGAGTATGTGCTTGCCAACACCAAATGGCATCGTCTTGAACAAAAATAGCCATCTTGTGACCTGTAGCTTGAGCAGGTCACTGTCCAGAAGAAGTAAGTGTTCTGCTCTACTGTTAATTCTGTGTGGCTGTGATTTAACAAACATTATGTGTAAGACTAGAGTACCACTATACTGTGGTTAGCAACTTATATCAGGTAGGCAGCCTGGCATTTATTATAACAAAGTATTGGAGCCTTCTTCCCTTCACATATACATGTCCCCAGTCTCTCTAATAATATTCACTTAAAGTCTGAATAATTCCATTGCATCCTATGTTAATTTTCTCAAGGATTTCTTCTAAACAAATACAATTCTAAATTCAAGCAGCTGAATTAAATGTTTAAAAGCAGTCCCCCTAGCACCTTCAAGTGTAGTTTGGTTTTAAACATGATAACGCATGCTGAAACTAATCAGTGACAATAATAAAACTGTTAACCTGCTGAAAACACACCAGGAACCTTCATAAAAAATCTAGTCAAAAATAAGTTTGAAATTGGCTGTAATACCAAGAAGACAACTAGATGTGAAGCAAGAAACTAAAGTTTCCTAGGCCTGTTTCACTGGTAACAATATACTGTATTCACAGTTAATGAACTTTCTAAACATTTACAACTTTAACTGCAAGCTTCTTTAACTCTTTCTTAATCTTTAACCCTAACCCTAACCCCAACAGCAACAGTTCTGTTGTAGCATTACCTCAGTTGCAACATCTGCAACCTGCTATTTAAAGAAACTTAAGACATTTCCAGACATTTCCAGACAAAGAAATACATTCATGGATCTGTCACTTTTGTTGTGGGGGACCAAACACACAGCAGGAACTCACCCTAGACAGGATGGCAGTCCATTGCATGGCACTTCAGGGATACACTCAAACTGAAACAACAAAAAAACAATTAAAATAGCATCTACATCATTGGGATGTGGGAAGAAAATGGATTATTTAGAGAAAATCCACACAGAGATGTGTATAACTACACATATGCAGTTAAATCTCTAAATAGATATTTCCAAAGCCAGCAGAGTAGAACAACAAATTAAAAAAAAAATCAATATCGAACAGTTCATAACAGCATATAATACTTGACAAATGACATCAGACCATTCAATCCATCAATCTCATTTGTTTAGCTGTTTCAATATCTCATCCAGATACTTCTTAAAGGATGTCAAAGTTTCTGCTTCAACATGTTTTGTTAGTGTGTTCCAGATTCTTACAACTTTTTTCATAAAGAAGGGACTCCTGGTTTCAGTCCCAAATGCACTGCCACGTAATCTTGCCGTCTACCCTTGGCTTATTTTTATTATTTAACAGATGTCTTTTAAAAATGGTTATGGCTGTAGGAATACAAGAATACCGTTACAATTGAACTTATAAATTTAATTCAGACTCTTGATAGAAGATATAACTTTGGTCTGGCACAATCTGAACAGATTTTTTAAGAACGCTGTAGATTACTTCCAGACAACCAGTCTCAGTTCTACTGCAGTACTGGTGCTAAACTCGGGTTCCCATAAAATGCTGTATTCTTTCTAGAGACATTAATTTGAAACAACTAATAAAAAATCTTAAAATGCTTTTAATAAAAGAGTTATAAAATCAGGGTGGCACAGTGTGTAGCACTGCTGCCTTGCAGTTAGGAGACCCGGGTTCACTTCCCGGGTCCTCCCTGTGTGGAGTTTGCATGTTCTCCCCATGTCTGGGTCGGTTTCCTCCCACAGTCCAAAGACATGCAGGTTAGGTGCATTGGCGATTCTAAATTGTCCCTAGTGTGTGCCCTGCGGAGGGCTGGCGCCCTTCCCAGGGTTTGTTTCTTGCCTCGTGCCCTGTATTGGCTGGGATTGACTCCAGCAGACCCCCATGACCCTGTAGTTAGGATATAGCGGGTTGGATAATGGATGGATGGAGTTACAAAATCAAATACCCAAAAAAGTGCTCAGTATCAAAACTGACAAGTTTTCTGCAAAATAAACTGCCTTGCCCTTTCTGAAAAATGTGTTTGTACTAAACAAACATACCCAGTATCAGTTTATGTTTAACTCAAATGAGAAAGAGATGCACACTGAGTGACATTTGAACATTTTAACAATTTTCAAACCCTGGTTTGTCTAATTATTTCTATGTTCATAGGCAAATATTGTATTTAAAAAAGGATATACCCCTCCAAACTTTTTTGAAATCATCAAATTGACCCACCCTCACCCCCATTACAGGATGAACCAGTCACTTTAATCGGTGTGGCCAGAAGTAGGAGTCTGTGTCACTAAGCTAGCTTGCTATCTGTGGAAAGTTACTTTGATGGTCCCCAAGTGAGTATATGCACTGTATACGAGCTCCACACCCCATTGAAAAAACACCATACTAAATACATTGTATACAAACAGATATTCAGGCTGCCAGTGCTTTTGAATACTACAAATGGTTATAGATGTGTAGTTTCAGGCAGTGCATAAGCTTTTAGTAATGCTTGGTTATTCTTCTAGCTAGCTCATCATATGCACAGGGCCAAACAGCCTGCATATATCGAGAAAATGGTGAGTGAGAGATTCCAGACCTCTGTCTTTATATTCTTTGATATACCTCCCCGGACCAATAGGCCAAGCCATCTTCCTTCTTCATACCAATACTGTTCAGGCACATCTCATTCTTCCTGTCCTGCCCTTGTTGTAGTACACTTTTTCCTCGTTGTAAGTTCTACCAACCTATTCGTTTCATTTTAGGCTAGCTGGCTGATTTATGGCATTCCTGTGGGGATGGCTCATAAGATGTAAAGTACTCCTGTCCACCCAGTCTAGCTTCACAAAGTAAATGTTCCAAAGTGAGGACTGGAGTAGAAATTGTGAGACATTTAAAAAAAATGGGGGACCCAAACAATGATTCAACTCCACGAGCTCAATCCCCTGCAGTTTTCATGACTATATTTGGAGGAACATGGTAGAAACTGTTTTCTGATTTCTGGTGGTGAAATTCTATGTGTAAACTTTCTCTGATTGAGACAGCATCAAAAAATCAACATGACTTATAGAAAATACTTGTTTTTTTAATGAGCATGGAAAGTACATTGTATTGGAGAAGGGTATGTTACTGTATGTTCTGTACAGATTGAGTAAAACCCCTACAGCCCTTAATGTTCACTTACAGAGTCATCACAAACTGACCTAAAACTTGTTAGATTAGATTAGATCAATTATATTACTCCTATGGGGAAATTCAAATGCATAGAGCAGCAGAAACATAAAAAAACAAGAATACAAACTCAGAAAACAGAATGCATTCAATCAAAATAGATAAATATCAGTACATTGGGTATAAGCATTGAACTGCTTGATAGAAATGGGCACAAAGCACCCCCAGAGGCACGTTTTAGCACAATGTTGTGGAATGAGCCTGTGGCTAAAACTACTCCAAGAGAGCACCTTCTGTGGGTTATGGAGGGGAGTTTTCATGGTGGCTTCCAATTTTGCTATCATACTCTTTTCCACAACAGCTTCCAATGTGTCCAGAGTTGGCACTGTGATGTAGCAGGCTTTCTTGATAAGTTTGTTCAGGTATTGTGCTTTTTTTATGCTCAGGTTGCTTCTCCAAGAGACTGCAGCGTAGAACACCACACTGGCTACTATGGACTGGCAAAACATTTCCAGCATTGTGCTGCACATATCAAGAGACTTGAGTCTCCTTAGCAAGTACAGTCTGCTCTGGTCCTTCTTGTACAGTGATGTTGTCAGACCAGTCCAGTCTGTTGTTTATATGAACCCCCAGGTACTTATAGATCTGCACCACTTTCTGCGTCCTCCACCTGAGTGGTGACTGGTCCCACAGGCTGCTTTTTGTTTTTTCGGAAGCCCACCACCAGTTCTTTTAACTTGCTGATATTGAGTTGCAGATTGTTGTCCCTGCACCACAAGTCCTCCACAAACTTTCCTGTATTCTGACTCCTCTCCATTATTAATGCAGCATATCATGGATAAGTCATATGATGGCAAGTGCTGGTGTTGTGCTGCAGCTTGGTGAACAAAGTCATGCGAAAACAAAAACATAAAGAAGCCCAAGTCAGTTTGTTTACTGAAACTCACATCTACCTGGCTATGTGATATGCCATAGTTCAGAAAATATGCTAACTTCAGTTTTAACATGCCACTTGCTGCATGAGTAAATGTTAGAGTGTGGCGGTAGAAAAGTATATTGTGTAATGGAGAAAGAAATATTCCTCTGTTTTATGTTTTGCAGTACTAGGCTAGCTCAGCCATTTCTTGTTTGCTTTATGCCAGTTATATACAGTATGAATCAATAGTCTGCATGCAAAAGTTCAGTACAAGTGATCAAAAAATATACATATTTTATACAGTTGTTCACATTCAGTATCTAGTTTTGCTTTTGCTTGTTTTTAATAGGGCATACCTACAAGCTTCTACTAACCTCAAACAAATATTATTTCTGGACTCCTTAAGTTTACAGTTTTGTCTGACTGTATGCCCCATATTTTCAATATTCTTTTTCCACCCTCCCTTTTAGTTATGAAACAGCATCTAAGCATTTCATCTTAGATTACGTAAATCTGCCAACCGTTTCTTTTTTGTGTACATATCAAGAGGGGCTCCAAAGAAGGAAAGGTCATCTTTCTTGTGTCTAACAGACGCGTTCCAAAAGAGGAAGTTGTCCTAGGTCAGCTTACTGCAACCTGTCTTATGGAGACGCCTGTATGAATAACATGTCATTATAACAAAACAGCTTTTAACCTTTAGTAGCTTGCAAGCAGTTAAATTGTCTTTCACATTTGTGATGCAATTTTCCCAGTGTCAAACCGACTTTTTAATGCCCAATTACTACTACTCCCACCTTCACCGTTTCCAATGAAAATATAAAAGTGCCGAAACTTTTTGAATATCTCTTGTAATATATGCATCCCATCCAGGTACACCTGTTTTATTACAGTGGGCATTAACGATTAATTGTGAGTATTTTAATTACCTCGTTATTACAGAAATATTCCATCATCTGCTGTAATCTTTGGGGAAGCACTGAAAAAAAAACTCACAGAAGATACTGAACAGAATTTTAAGTAAATTCATTTATTTTCTTAAAATTTCAATATGCAAGATTCTCAATCTGGAGCAGCCTCTAAGACCCTTAGGTTGAGTTTCTCTATTATATTCAAAAGTATAAAGTAAATCTTTATAGGTAAAGCATTTCCTTAGTCAAAATGTGTAATTCTGAGTGCTCTGATAGCACTTTAGCACATTAAAAAAACGAATGTAAATGTGCTTGTCATCGAATTATAATCAGATCATTCAGACCACATTCACAGTTGGTCTGAAACAGATAATGATCACATTTAGCAGAACTGCAAATGTAAATGTGTTTTCTATCCATATACAACTGCACTAAAATTTGTGCTTGTATGGGGATATCAGAACTCTATTTGGTGATGGATCCTAATGCCTGGCATAAATATAATCCATCTGAATTATATATCAGATAAAATCTAGATTACAAAACAAACTTTAATGCCTTAGTGTAAAGGCAAGCCTTCAAGTGGAAAACTGACTCTTGACTTTTGTGCCAGGACATTTGTTTGGGAGTAAAGTTTAATTCCTATTAATGCATAAGTGCAAGGAATTATACTCATTATATGTGCAGTTCCACTGTGCTAGGAAAAGCTTAGGAAACTCTTGTACCATTCAGCAACGTTCATTTACTAACAAGCAAAATTGTTCCATCTGTGCCATAAGCCATCTTATGTGCCAACAGATTTATATTACACAGGTCCGACTTTAATACATCTCAATGATGAATAAGCACATATTTTTCATTTTACAAGAAACCTAAATGCTGTACTATTACCATTGCCAAAATGATTGAGAAAATAATTAAAACTATAAACATAACCAGTTTAAAGTGGCTTTATTTGACATTGTTGGCTGCAAAGTTTAGAAACATCTATACTAGCATTTTTTAGTTTTTTAATGTGCATAGGTTTACAGCTACATTGTTGTTATCTTACCAGTTCTGGGATGGAAGATCATAGGCTATTTTTTTTGTGATGCCAAGATCATTTTCTCCAAGCAAAACTTATACTTGCTGTGGGAATCCATGACCTAAACAGAATAAGCAATATATATATTTGGCTGTAAAGTATTTTAAACACATATTGCACAAATATTCAATTAGTATACTACCAATATATACTCTATGCAAAATCCTCCCTTTGTTAAATTCATATTTAAGTGAAGCATAACATAAAAATGATTTATTAGATGAACTGTGTCATTTTCAAAAAGCATCCAAACATAAATCACCAGAAAGTTTGCTATACCCAAGTATTTAAAGAAACCCTAAGGAAACACTATGCAATGGGAATATTGGGCCTGGTGTCTACTGTATAGCTGTACTACAACCACATGTACACCTTTGCTTTTTTAACTTTTGGATTCACTCACACATATCATAGT